>NW_021835688.1:40000-47552 GCF_006345805.1 Octopus sinensis
GTCTCGGCCTGCTAGGCTGTGTGTGTGTGTGCGTGCGTGCGTGCGTGCGTGTGTGTGTGTGTGTGTTGTGTTTGTGTGTGTGTGTGCGCGCGCGCGTGCGTGTGCGTGTGTATGCGTTTCCTTGCGTATATTTTAAGTTCTACGTTAGTTGACTTCTGGAAATATTACGTTTGTTTATAGTTTCACTTTTGATTTGGGAAATCGAAAATCTTTCTGGTTTTATGAAGACCGGCTTCTCAAGATTGGTACAAAGGCAATTAGTTATATACCAAAGTTTACCAATAATCACAGGTTTTGTCCAGACATAGTATTTTTCAGATTTTTCATTAGTTCAACATAGATTACTGTTTCTTTTTCTTTTTTTTTTTGTTTTTCTTCTTTTTTTCTCTATCTTAAACATTACGATTACGTCCACTGAGCAATTGATTTCTACAAATGTGCACAATTTTTGCTCTTTCTCAAGTCATTATATTTGGTCTATTGTAATTCGATTTCACAGTGGCTTTATCAAGAATATTTCTTTGCATTATAGAAGAATATCAGACGGTGAGTAGACAGAATCGTTATCGCGGCGAATGAGATACTTAGCAGTATTTCGTTTCGGTTCTAAACGTAACAAGCTCAAAATCTCGTCGAAGTCAGCTTTTGCTTTTCATCCTTTCGTGGTCGATAAAATAAAGTACCTGTATCATCTCTTGTGAAAGTTAGAAGAGTCCAGTTTGCTGGACATTGTTGTAGAGCTGAAAATGAGGTAATTTCTACTCTTCTCCTCTGGAAGCCATCTGCTCGCGATACCAGAGGGCGCACACTCTCCTACCCTGATGTAATCTCCAGGGATACAGGCATCAAGCAACAGGACCTCCGTAATGCTATGATGGATCGTGAAGTCTGGCGTAGCATGGTAAATTCCATTGTCTCGACGACGGTCGAACAATGATGTTGAAAGTACCTGTCACATTCAAGGGTCGCGGCAATCGACTTGCAACCTGCCCTCAAAATTGTTAACCTTGTGCCAAAATTATTATGGATCATAGAGGAACATGTCACTGCAGCATGGTCTATGTTTATCTAGAGAACCATTGATTTTCTAGATACCTATTTCTTTATTGCCCACAAGGGGCTACACACAGAGGGGACAAACAAGGACAGACAAACGGATTAAGTCTATTACATCGATCCCAGTGCGTGACTGGTACTTAATTTATCGACCCCGAAAGGATGAAAGGCAAAGTCAAACTCTGCGGAATTTGAACTCAGAACGCAGCGGCTGACGAAATACCACAAAGCATTTTGCCCGGCGTGTTAACATTTCTGCCAGCTGGCCGCCTTGCTTTTCTAGATATCTTCAAAATTAGAACTCACTGGAAACATTTTCATGGAAGTAGACTTTAAAAATGTTTGTTTTCTCTCTCGATTGCAAAGCTATTAACTCAGTGAAATGCAAAAAAAAAAAAATAAATAAATAAAAAATAAAAAATAAAAAACACTTTCCATGAATTCCTTCCAGACTGTTGTTATTTTTCATCCATAGAAAATGTGTCTCTTTATAACATGTTTAATTAATTTATTTCAGGTTATGTCATGCAGGTGAATATTAAAAAGAATAAAATGTATAATTAACACAGTCTATAAAGTTTAAGAACTTTGTAATAGGCAACAAAAATACGTATACATATGTGTTCCACGCCGAGGTCGACTTTACCTTTCATCCTTTCGGGGTCGATAAATTAAGCATCAGTTGCGTACTGGGGTCGATCTAATCGACTGGCTCCCTTCTCCAAAATTTCGGCCCCTGTGATTAGAGTGTATGTTAAGATATTAAGATATATTCAATACATTATAATATGCAGGGGTTGTCAAAAATTAAGTGCAATAATTTAATTTACTGCTAAACTCTTTTCAATTGCAATAATTTATTGCGAAGATTGCAATTAATTGCAATCCAATTCCCTTTGTTCAAGAAGTCTTCGGTAAAAATATAAAATCAGAAAGCCACAGAGCTGGCTACAGACGAAAAGGAATCTGTTGTAACCTTAAAGCTGCCCAATACACCAGAACAAGAAACGGTTTTGGATGATGAATCGGACAACTTCGCTTGCAATGTCCTCAAAAATCGTGGAAGCCAGATGGGTGGTAGCCAACCACGTTATATTAATGCAGCATTCATTTTGCCAACGACTAGCTTGGTTGAAAGTTTCTTCAGTGTAGCAGCGAATGTCTTCGATGATACAAGACATCAATTATCACCTGTATATCTGGCGATGAGGAGGTGCAATGGCCCAGTGGTTAGGGCAACAGACTCGCTGTTGTAGGGTCGCGGTTTCGATTCCCAGACCGGGCGTTGTGAGTGTTTATTGAGCGAAAAATACCTAAAGCTCCACGAGGCTCCGGCAGGGGGTGGTGGCGATCCCTGCTGTACTCTTTCGCCACAACTTTCTCTCACTCGTTCTTCTGTTGGCCTGCTCGCTTAGCCAGCGGGGTGGCGTTGTTTGAAGGCTAAAACAATGCGAAGCGCATTGTGACCATCGATGTATGGCAACATCTGATAGTCTGGTCGGTCACGGTGATCATGGTGATATCTGGAGATGCAACTGCTTTTAAGAGTAAATGACCATCTTTGGGATAACGAACTTGTTTCGCGTATCGTTTCATCCAATCCCCTCATGTAAATTGTTAAATGCATACTCATTTTAATTGCTAATAGTATGAAACCGTCCTTTTCCCATTCATACGTTTTTTTACTGTCTTGATTGGGGTGGTATGGGCCCTAAGGGGAGCATTGTAGGTATGTTTTTCCATCCGAGGTCACATCAGACATTGGTGGTCGATTTTGTCATTCTGGCAGGCGGTGTAAGAATTTTTAGAAAATTGTGGGTGATCCAAACATCTTTCGAACAGCAAAGAAATAGATTAATCAAAATTGAGAAAGGAGAGCTTTCATTAGAAATGTACTTTTATTTTTGCAAAAAATAACGTTTTTGGATGCGTAAAAAATTTACAGGGGGATTTTCTAGAGAGCATTATAATTTATTGAAATTAATTACAATTATTTATTGCATTTATTGCAACGCAAGAAAATTGCAATTAATTTATTGCAAAAATAAAATGCAATAAATTCATTGTAACGAAAGAAATTTATTACAAGCTCTGCAATGCATTTTTGACAATGCCTGATATAATGTGTCTATAATGTACATAGGTATGTAATGTATATATGTATTGCGTAGGAGTGGCTGTGTGGTAAGTAGCTTGCTTACCAACCACATGGTTCCGGGTTCAGTCCCACTGCGAGGCATCATGGGCAATTGTCTTCTACTATAGTCTCGGGCCGACCAAAGCCTTGTGAGTGGATTTGGTAAACGGAAACTGACAAGAAGCTCGTCCTATATATATATATATATATATATATATATATATATTATATATATATATATATGTATATATATGTATATATGTGTATATATATATGTATGTGTGTGTGTAGACGTTTGTGTGTCTGTGTTTGTCCTCCCAACATCGCTTGACAACCGATGCTGGTGTGTTTACGGCTTTAACGTAACTTTAGCGGTTCGGCAAAAGAGACTCGATCGAATAAGTACTAGGCTTACAAAGAATAAGTCCTAGGGTCGATTTGATTCGACTTAAAGGCGGTGCTCCAGCATGGCCACTGCCAAATGACTGAAACAAGTAAAAGAGTAAAAGAGTATATATGTGTGTATGTTTGCATGCAGGCGTCTATGTATGCGTGAGCATGCGCACGAGATAGTACTTTGTGATTGCACAAGCCTTTACAAACCAGACCCTGACAGACAGACAGACTGAGAGACAGACAGACAGGTATGTAGGCAGACAGGCAGGCAGAGCAGTAGACAAACAGGAAGCTGTCATCATTGAAAGCGTAATACCGTAACAGATATAGATAAATAGAGGCAAGAGGAAAGTGCGCGCCTGAGAGAGAGAGAGAGAGAGGAATAGAGAGGCAAACAGAGAGAGTGTGTGAGTGAAGGAGAAGAGAGAAGGGGAGTGGGGGAGAGTGTGAGGTTTGCTTATGAGAGAGAGAAAGTCAAAGCGGTTGCTATCGATCATGCTTTATTCATTGGTTTCATATTGTATTTCCTTGATTGACAGTCGTCGAAGTTCTTGTGTGTCGTATCTGTTTGTTTCAACAGTTGGTCTTCTATAACGGCGTTGAAAGAGGGTCGCATTAACCCCATAAATCATGTATTCGCTTCTGTTGTGTGTAGGTGTGTAGATATGTGTATGTGTGTGTGTGTGTGTGTGTAGGTGTGCGTGATGTATGTGTGTGTGTGTAGGTGTGTATATGTCAGTGTGTATGTGTTTGTTTGAGTGTGCTTGTATGTGTGTGTGTGTGTGTGTTTGAGTGTGTGTGTGGTGTGTGTAGATGTGTGTGTGTGGTGCATATGTCAGTGTGTGTGCGTGAGTGTGTATGAGAGTGTGTGCGTGTGTGCAGGTGAGTGAGTGTTTGCTTGTGTATGTATCAGTGTGTGTGTGTGGTGTATATGTCAGTGTGTGTAATGTATATGCATGTGTGCGTGTGTGTGTGTGTGTTTGAGTGTGTGTGTGTGTGTAGATGTGTGTGTGTGGTGTATATGTCAGTGTGTGTGCGTGTGTGTGTGTGTGAATGTGTGTATGCGTGTGCCGGTGAGTGAGTGCCTGCTTGTGTATATAACAGTGTGTGTGTTGTGTGTATGTCAGTGTGTGTGTGTGTGTGTATGTGTGTGTATGTGTGTAGTTGAGTGAGTGTCTGCTTGTGTATATGTCAGTGTGTGTGGTGCATGTGTAAGTGTGTGTGTGGCGTATATGTCAGTGTGTGTAGTGTATATGCATGTGTGTGGTGTATATGCATATGTGTGTGTAGGTGAGTGAGTGTATGTGTGTGTGTGTGTAGGTGTGTATATGTCAGTGTGCGTGGTGTATGTGTAAGTGTGTGTGTGGTGTATATGTCAGAGTGTGTAGTGTATATGCATGTGTGCGTGTGCGTATGTGTGTGTTTCAGTGTGTGTGCAGGTGAGCGAGTGTCTACTTGTGTATATGTCAGTGTGTATGATGTATATGTATGTGTGCGTGCATCTTTGTGTTTGTGTGTGTTTGAGTGTGTGTGTGTGTGTGTATATATAGCTGAGTGAGTGTATGCTTGTATATATGTGTATGTGGTGTACATGCATGTGTGCATAAGGGTGTGTGTGTGTGTAAGTTAGTGAGTGTCTGCTTGTGTATATGTCAGTGTTTGTGGTGTATATACATGTGTGCGCGCGTGTGTGTGTATGTGTGTAGATGAGTGAGTGTCTGCTTGTATATATGTGTGTGTGGTGTATATACATGTGTGTGTGAGTGTGTGTGTCTGTTCTGCGCATTATCTGTTCTTTATTCTCCCCTTTAAACATTTATATTTGCCTTTGTGTATGTATATGTATAAGTATGTGTGTGTGTGTTTATGTGCATGTGTGCGAATGTGACAGTGCGTGTGGATATTGTCCCATAACTGGGGTCGATGTAATTGACTTAATCCGTTTGTCTGTCCTTGTTTGTCCCGTCTGTCCTTGTTTGTTACCTTGTGGGTAATAAAGAAACATAATAAACCGACAAAACAAAAAGCAAAATTTTCAAAGAAACGCGAACGCCACATCCATTGCCGCCACCACATCCTCCGTGGCCGCCACAACAGTTTCTGCTGTCGCCGGTAAAGCCGCTACAGCCATGACAAGAAATGCTGAAAAGAGGAATTCTATTGTGTTTGCAGCAAGAAATCTGGGAGGTTTCCCTACAGATGAAAAAAAAAAAAAAGGATTGATATCTTGTCCGAAAAATTGTGAAAAGAATTATTATTATTATTATTATTATTATTATTATTATTATTATTATTATTATTATTGAATGAGAAAGTAGCGCATGCCATCAAAGTGGCACTTGGGTACAATTATACGAAGCCCAATGTACCCAACATGACTACCGGTCTGATAAGGGTACACCGGGTACATACATCACAACCATATGTGCGCGACATGGTGATCAAGATAAACAGCGCATGACCTTGCAGGTAGGGCCCAGTTAGAACTTTCCTGACGTTGAGTAGCCCAACCCGCTCAAAAGGTCCCTGAATAAGGTTTGTTTAAAACCCGTGTTTCCAAGGGCTGAATTATTCAAACCTCAAAGAAATCCTCTAAACACATGGCTATGATGCTACCCTACTAATTCTACTCGTGAGCAGAGATGCACATATCGTCAGCCACTAAGGGACATGGTCAACTGGTTAAGGTCAAACAACTGACAAGCAAATCTGTGGTATTGAGCAGAATATTTGCTGTAGCCCATCTTTTATACTATGACAAAACGATGTACATGATAACACTTCCAATCGGTTAAGATCAGAAGCCACGAGAGCCACTGCCTAGTACTGCATCAGAGCATTTATTATTATTATTATTATTATTATTATTATTATTATTATTATTATTATTATTATTATTATTATTACACTACTAAAGAAAAGAACTTAATTTATTATTGCTTGCAATGACGAACCAACGAAAGATCGTACGATCGTATTTCATTGCACACCTGTTAAATTTTGCATCGGAAGGGCGGAGAAACACTTCACTTGAATACACAGCTATGAAAAAGTTGTATTGATTTACATGCACGCATTTATATATTCTTTTCTGGCTCTTAATGTGGCTACACTCGGGTATCTGACTTCAAAGCGCTTTTTTTTTTAAATCGTTTATATCGACCCAAGTAGCCATATACATTTTATCGATCTATATTCATCTTTGCACAAGGACGAAAAGCTCAGCAAGGCAATTTTCTCCGTCGAACTGACACACATTCGTTTACGTGATACGTATGTATGTATGCGCATGCGTGTGTATGCTCTTTACTCTTTTACTTGCTTCAGTCATTTGAATGCGGCCATGCTGGAGCACCACCTTTAGTCGAGCAGATCGATGCCGGGACTTATTCTTTGTAAGCCTAGTACTTATTCTATCGGTCTCTATCTGCTGAACCGCTAAGTTACGGGTACGTAAATACACCAGCATCGGTTGTCAAGCGATGTTGAGGGTGGGGGACACTTGCCCAAAGTGCCACGCAGTGGCACCTTGGGCAAGTGTATTCTGCAATAGCTTCGGGCCGGCCAAAGCCTTGTGAGTGGATTTGGTAGACAGAAACTGAAAGAAGCCCGTCGTATATATGTACATATATATATATATATATATATACGACGGGCTTCCTAGGGGCAAAAGAGACCGATAGAATAAGTACTGGGCTTACAAAGAATAAGTCCTGGGGTCGATTTGCGCGACTAAAGGCGGTGCTCCAGCATAGCCACAGTCAAAATTATTGAAACAAGTAAAAGAGTAAAAGATATATATTAATTGTAATGACTGAGGAACTTATAGTCCTCAGCTCTGAGTGCACAGGTTCTTATAGCAGAAACTGATGTAAGCTAAAGAAGTCGAATATCGAAATCCTATTTTTTTTTTTGTCATTCATCAATATTACACATTGTTCTCGATTAGTGCTATATTCTAAA
>NW_021835689.1:0-12500 GCF_006345805.1 Octopus sinensis
ATACATACACATGCTCACACAGACAGACATATATAATATATATATATAAATATATTATATAATACATTTTTATATAGCTACATCAGAAATACACACAGACATACATACACACACAGACACACACATACACACACACACACACATATATATATATTCCCCACTGCAGACGCACATCTTAATATATATTGGACATTCCCAGCAGCCCTCTGTGCTGTAGTTTTTATCGAAGCATGCATAATTTAAAGTGCAGTCCCTTTCTGTATACATAGATTATGTGGATTGAAGAGATGGATAGATGCAATTAGTATATTGTGCTGGTTTAAGACAGTGCTGCTGCTGCTGCTGCTGCTGCTACTGCTGCTGCTACTGGCAGCTTGCGGTGCCTGTATTAGTTGGAATGGTAGTGATGGTGGTGGTGGTGGTGGTGGTGACGGCAGTGGTGGCAGTGGTGCCGTTGTTGTTGTTCTTGTTGTTGTTGTTGTCTTTAGTAATGGAGGTAGTGGTGGTGGTAGTTAAGGTGGTGGTGGCGGTGGTGGTGGTTGGTGGTGGTGGCGGTGGTGGTGGTTGGTGGTGGTGGCGGTGGTGGTGGTTGGTGGTGGTGGTGGTGGTTGGTGGTGGTTGGTGGTGTTCGAGGTGATGCTAGCGCCAGTGCTGGGTCTGATTGTGCTGTTTGTGTTTTTGTTGTGGTTGCTGGTGATGGTGATGGTGGTGGTAGTGGTGGTGGTGGTGGTGGTAGTTGTAGTAGTAGTAGTAGTAGTGTTGGTTGTGAGGATGGTGTCGTGGTGATGGTTATGGTTATGGTTATGGTTGCAGTTGTGGTTGTGGTCGTGGTTGTGGTTGCAGTGGTGGTGAGAGTGTTGGTGCTGGTTGAGCTGATAATATTAGTGGTAGTGGTGGTGGTGGTGGTGGTGGTGGTGGTGGTGGTGGTTGTGGTGGCGGTGGTAGTTGTAGTTGTAGTAGTAGTAGTGTTGGTTGTGAGGATGGTTGTCGTGGTGATGGTTATGGTTATGGTTATGGTTGCAGTTGTGGTTGTGGTCGTGGTTGTGGTTGCAGTGGTGGTGAGAGTGTTGGTGCTGGTTGAGCTGATAATATTAGTGGTAGTGGGTGGTGGTGGTGGCTGAAGTGTAGTGGTTATCTGAGTGGTAGTTTTGGCTGTGGTTGTTGAAGTGGTATTAGCTGTTGAAGTGATGGTGGTGGTTGTGGTGGTAGTGGTGGTAGTGGTGGTTGTGGTGGTAGTGGCAGTTAATGATTTTGGTGGTGGTTGTGGTGATAGTAATGATAGATGAGTTGGAGTTGGTGGTTGTGGCGGCAGTAGTGGTGGTGGTGGTGGTGGTGGTGGTGGTGGTGGTGGTGTGGTGGTGGTGGTGGTGGTGGTGGTAGTTGAAATGGGGTTGGTGTTTGTGTTAGTGGTGCTGGTGGTGGTGGTGATTGTTTTGGTAGTAGTTACATTGGTGTATTAAATTGTAGTAGTAACAGTTGTTGTGCTAGTTGGAGTAGTTACAACAATGGTAGCCATGTGGGTAGTGGATGTAGTGGCGATGGTAATGGTAATAGTGGTTGTGGTATCAATGGTTGTAGTACTGATAGTTGTATTGGTTATAGTTGTGGAAGTGGTGAATATGGTATTGGCGATCATTGTTGTAATGATTCTAGCGGTGGTGGTGGTTGTGGTGATGACTATGGTGGTCAAAGTAATTTTAGAGACAATTAAAATTGTTGTGGCATAGGTTGTAGTATTACTTGCTGTGTTTGTCATCGTAGCGGTGGTTGTTCATGTTGCTGTGGTCGAGGTGGTAGTGCTGCAGTGAATTTTACTATGGTAGTAACAACAATAGTTGTAGAAGTGTTGGTTATAGTATTCATTATAGTACCCAGTATTTTTGATAACAGTTGTGGCAGTGGTAGTTAGTAGTGGTGATGGTTGTTACAGTAGTGGAGGTAGTTCAAGGAAAAGTTATATCAACAGTAAATAGCAGTAGTGTATGTGGTAATTTTGGCAGTAGTAATATGAGTGGTGGTTCGCTACAGCAGTTACGTTTGCGGTTGTTGTAGAGGATATAGTACGGAGAGTGGTTATAGAGACAGCATGTCTATTTATTGTTATATATGCTGTTGTTTTGTTGTAGTTGCTGCTGTTGTTGTTATTATTGTTGTTAGCACCACCACCCGCTTCCACCAGATTTGCATTCCTGTTTGAGTGAACCTATAATCACAGACACTTCCAGCCATGACCCTCTCGTCATTCTACATATATATCCACAGACGCAATACCTAATGTGTCCTTTATTCCTTTAAGACATTAGAATGTGATTTGTGGTAAATTTAGCTTCTATGTCTAGCACATCAACTGACCACACATAGGAACCTATTTTAATTTGTACAACAGTTGTCGAAGTAGTCATTGTTTGGGATGTAGTATTTTTAGCTATAGCAATAGTAGTTTCAGTGGTGGTTGTTATAGCTGTAGTATAGTTGGTGTTCATAGGGGTACTACTTGTGGTAGTTGCTGTCGTAGTATAGATTGTTGAGGTTGATGTAATATCAAACAGTGATTATAGGAGTATTGTTTGTGGTCGTTGTTACAGTTGGGATGGTTACTCTGGATATAGTACGGGTGGTGATAAGGGTGGTAGTGTTTGAGGTAGTCACTGTAGTATAGTGGTGGTGGTGGTTGAAGTTGTTTTAGAAGTGGTTAAGGTAGTTGCTACTTTGGTAGTTGTTACTTTTGTGGTGGTAGATAGGATGGTAATGATGATGATGATGATGAGGAGGAGGAGACGACGGACGACAACGACGACGATGATAATGGTGGTGGTGGTGGTAGTGGTGGGGATGATGATGATGAGGAGGAGGAGGAGGAGGAGGAAGAGGAGGAGGATGACAACGATGACGACGATGAT
The DNA here is from genome assembly GCF_006345805.1 of Octopus sinensis. Classification (NCBI taxonomy): domain Eukaryota; kingdom Metazoa; phylum Mollusca; class Cephalopoda; order Octopoda; family Octopodidae; genus Octopus; species Octopus sinensis. Next base: position 2,901 of record NW_021835689.1, read on the forward strand.
GATGTTGGTGGTGGTGGTGGTTGCGGTGGTGGTGGAGATGATGATTGGAGATGGATGAGATGATGATGATGATATGAGACTAACGTGACAGTTCAATGATCAATGATGATGATGATCATGACGATGGTAGTGGTGATGGTGCAATGATGATGATGATGTTGATGACGACAACGCTGACGATGACGACGATGAAGAAGATGATAAAGATGATGATGTTCCTGATGGTCATGATGATGATGACGACGACGACGTCGATGATGATGACAACAACAACAACAACAACAACATCATTATGACTTTCAATCTCTTTAATGCTATCCTTCCATGCCTGTTTCTTTTTACTGCTTTTGTATTTTTTCTCTGTTTTTTTTTCTTTACTAATTTCTCTCTCTCTCCCTCTCTCTCCCTCTTTCACTTTCTCTCTCTCTTTCTCACTTCTTCTCTCTCTCTCACTTCCTCTCTCTCTCTCTCTCTCTCTCTTCCTCTGTCTCTTTGTTTCTATCTTTCATTCTTTATATGAACGAATCTCTTTTGCTGCCTCTAACTCTTCCTCTTCTTCTCTCTCCTTCCATCCCCCTCCACCTCCCCTCTCTCCCTCCTTCTTTCTCTCTCTCTCTCTCTACCTCACTCTTCTCCTCCTGTCTATTTCTATGGTGTCTGATTTATCTTACTGGCACACTGCATGTCTTTTGCTTATGTTTGCCTGATTTTAAAGATTGTCTGCCTGCATGTGTCTATGCAACTCTGCCTGTTTTTATTCGCCTAAAATTATTCATCTCAATCTATCGGTTCAACAATAATTTTTTTTTTTTTTCCTTTTTGCATATTCTTGTATTTCCTTCTTGAACAAGGGTGGATAATAATCCCCTTACACAGCCTGGTTTAGCACCATTTCCTGGCCCATAGGTGCTGCCTTTACCAGAGGCAAATATATTCCAATCATTTGGAACAGATTCTAGCAAAGATTATTCTAACCTCACAGTCCACCATAGTTCTTTATACTTTCTTACATACTCTCTTTACTCTTTACTCTTTTACTTGTTTCAGTCATGTGACTGTGGCCATGCTGGAGCACTGCCTTTAGTCAAGCAAATCGACCCCACGACTTATTCTTTGGAAGCCTAGTACTTATTCTATTGGTGTCTTTTGCTGAACTGCTAAGTTATGGGGATGTAAACACACCACCATTAGTTGTCAAGCGATGTTGTGGGGACAAACACAGACACACAAACATATATACATATATACATATATATATATATATATATACATATACATGACGGGCTTCTTTCAGTTTTTTCTTCTACCAAATCCACTCACAAGGCTTTGGTCGGCTCGAGGCTATAGAGGAGGACACTTGCCCAAGGTGCCACACAGTGGGACTGAACCCGGAACCATGTAGTTCGTAAGCAAGCTACTTACCACACAGCCACTCCTACGCCTACATGTCAACAAAATAATCTAAACCCACACTCTTGGACAATTTTCTCTACCCTTAAATCTCATACATCAGCAGATCCCAACCTTTTTTTTTGCACCCCAGACCAGTTTAAGCAAAACAATTTTTCACACATGATTTGTAAAATGCACCCAGTACGCTCTGCTAAGTGGTGGTCATCATAGGAACCATTCTACGGAAGACATTTGGAGTCTGGACAGCTCCCTGCTAGCTAGCTCCTTGTCAAACCATCCAACCCATGCCAGCATGGAAAGCAGATGTTAAACAATGATTACGATGATGATAGCAAAACAATAAAGTGTATGATATATAATTTAATTGTTAAATATATAATGCATAGAGAAGGCGCATGGCTCAGTGGTTAGAGCATCGAGCTTATGATCGTGAGGTTGTGATCGTGAGTTCAATTCCTGGACCGGGCTGCATGTTGTGTTCTTGAGCAAGGCACTTTATTCTACGTTGCTCCAGTTTACTCAGCTATAGAAATGAGTTGTGATGTCACTGGTGCCAAGGTGTATCGGCCCCTTTGCCTTTCCCTTGGATAACATCAGTGGCATGGAGAGGGGAGGCTGGTATGCATGGGTGACTGCTGGCCTTCCATAAACAACCTTGCCTGGACTTGTGCCTCGGAGGGTAACTTTCTAGGTGCAACCCCATGGTCATTCATGATCGAAGGGGATCTCCTCCTCCATATAATTCATATATGAGGTGTTATGTAAAGGTTCCCGGACTAGTTATGTTTAATAAAAAATAACTTATAAATAAATTTTAACACCATTTCCTTCAAAATAGTTACCTTACACAGCAATACACCGGTCCCTGTTTTCTTGCCACTTTTGGCATCCTGCCTGGAAATCGTTTTCCATAAGCAAGTTGAAGACTTCTGTAATTCACTCTTGATCTTGATAACAGCATTAAAATGGTAACCTTTGAGCTGCATTTTCCTCTTGGGGAAGTGCTGGAAGTCTGCAGGTGCTAAATTTGGTGAATAGATTGGGTATGGAAGTGATACCATGTTGTCTGGGTTGAGAAACTCACAAGAGAGGAGAGCTTGGCAACAGGGGGAATTGTCATTGTGAAAAATCCAATTCGTTGCACTCCACAAATCTATTCACTTTCGCCAAATGTCCTCCCTCAAGCATTTCAAAATGTCGTTGATTGTCCTCCAAAAATCTTCATGCACAAGCTGATGAATTTTCTCCCCATTTCTTGGGGTGACGCTCATGACAGGTCTTCCAAATCACACTTCATCTTAAAGGGACATTCTTCTGCTCTTGAAGAGACCATGCTACTCAAAACATTGTCTACAAACCATTGCCTCATCCTTGTAAGCTTGCTGAAGCATTCTCAACGTCTCTGTATTAGACTTCCCTAGTTTAATGCAGAATTTCACGTTGGTTCTTTGTTCCAACTTCCAGTCCATGACAAGAATTGCAAACTACAGCATGTACATGATCACAAAAGCATAAATTCCACAACTTGCAAAGTAAACACATCAATGACATTCAGCACATTACCTCATGAAGATCACTACCAGCTCTCACTGTACACACAACTATGTGTTGCCATCTGTTGGCATGCTACATAACTAGTCTGAAAACTTTTTGATATCACCTCGTATATACATATAATGAGGAGGTGCAATGGCCCAGTTGTTAGGGCAGCGGACTCGCGGTCGGAGAATTTCAGTTGTGATTCCCAGATCGGGCGTTGTGTGTGTTTATTGAGCGAAAACACCTAAAGGCTCTGGCTGGGGCGATGGCGACCCCTGTTGTACTCTTTCACCCCAACTTTCTCTCAGTCTCTCTTCTTGTTTTTTGAGTAACGCTGCGATGGACTGGCATCCCGTCCAGCTGGGGGGAACACATATGCCACAGAAACCGGGAAACCGGGCCCATGAGCCTGGCTAGGCTTGAAAAGGGTGCATAAAAAAATAAATAAAAATATGCATATAAAATGCAGTAATAGTTTGCTTAGGTATGGTGTTTGTCCCTTTCTCACCCACCCCATCACTTGACAACCAGTGTCACTGTGTTTATGAACCCATAATTTAGAGGTTCAGCAAAAGAGACCAATATAAAAAGTAATGGGGTTAATTCTTCCGACTAAAAATTCTTCAAAGTGGTGCCCCAGCATGGCCACAGTCTAATGACTGAAACAAGTGAAAGATGAAAGATGAAAGATAAATGATATTAAGATTTATATTTCACAGGAATCACTGCAGGTTTTTGCTGCAGGACACACATCCTGAATTTAGTCGAAACTGCATCTCAAAGACTGGCTTTGGTCCTCAGAGCCAGACAATAATTCCAGATCCCAGCATTAATAACCAACTCGTTACAAACCTCAGCTGTGACCCAAAATAGTGTATTGCACTCACATCTGGGTTGGTACTGATGCAAAGTGTACATACACCTTAGATTCCATGGTAGGAAAGGACACTTGTCTCATTGGTGTGAAGCTGTTAACCCTCACCACACACACACACACACACACACACACACAACCATTGGCTCATAGATATACTGTCTCCTCTCTCAGACTTTTCTACTGCTTCCAATAAGGCCTCTAGGTGAAGGTGCATGGTTCAGTGGTTAGAGTGTTGGGCTCACAATCATGAGGTAGTGTGTTCAATTCCCAGACCAGGCTGTGTGTTGTGTTCTTGAGCAAGAAACTTTATTTCATGCTGCTCCAGTTCACTCATCTGTAAAAATGAGTTGTGATGTCATTGGTACCAAGCTGTATCAGCTTCGCCTTTCCCTTGAATAACATCAGTGGCACGGGCAACTGCTGGTCTTCCTCAAAACAACCTTGGAGGGAGGCTTTCTAGATGCAATGCCATGGTCATTCATGACCGAACGGAGTCTTTACTCATTTACCCTAATATGGCTTCTGCTCCTCTGATCTGGTTGATCCCATGCTACATCTACTCAAACGCTCATAATTCACCCGTCTGCATGCTTCCTCCTTTTAGCATCCTTATCATTTCCCCTCACCAATCCTTACACTGACCAATACATCCAGTCCTTGCACTGACCAATACATCCAGTCCTTTCTTCTCGTAATGTTGGCTCTCTGAAATTTTCCCTTCATACATGTTTTACTTGCAGCCATTAACTTTCAACTGATCAGGAAGAATACTAACCATGCTGTTCTCGATGGTCCCAAAGGAACTGCGAAGACCAGGAGCATAACACCTTCCTCTTAAATCAAAACAGTAAAATAAAAAGTCTGCCAAAATATCAAGTAGTTGCTTTTTGTCTCTCTTGCATCTATAACTCTATAATTCTTCATGCGAATCTTTATTTCTTGTCTATCCTTCCATTGGTCTATAATCCTATTTCTCTATATAGGCACAAGTGTAGCTATAAAAGTGGCTGTGTAGGGAGAAGCTTGCCTCCTGACCACACAGTTAAGTTTTCAGTCCCACTATGTGACACCTAGGCCAGCCCAAGGCTACTATAGCCTTGGGCTGAACAAAGCTTTGTGAGTGGATTTGGTAGACAGAAACTGAAAGGCAGCAAGCTGGCAGAAACATTAGCACACCAGGTGAAATGTTTAGCGGTATTTCGTTTGCCGCTACGTTCTGAGTTCAAATTCTGCCGAGGTCGACTTTGCCTTTCATCCTTTCAGGGTTGATAAATTAAGTACCAGTTACACACTGGGGTCGATGTAATTGACTTAATCCCTTTGTCTGTCCTTGTTTGTCCCCTCTATGTTTAGCCCCTTGTGGGCTATAAAGAAATAAGAAACTGAAAGAAGCCCGTTGTGTGTATGTCCCCCACCCACACTTGACAACAGGTGTTGGTGCATTTACATCCCAGTAACTTAGCAGTTCAACAATAAGTATCAGGCTTAAAAAAAAAAAGTGTACTCTTGGCCTATAAGTCTATAAGTCTGTTTTTCTCTCTTTAAAATTCTACTGCTCTATTTCCAAGAAAACTGCCTGATTAGGATGAGCTAAAGAGAGTGGCTGTATGTGGTCGTTCAACATGCTAGAAAGAGCAGCCAAATTCTTCTCAAAATAAACCTTAAAAGTAGTAATGCATTATGAACAAGAGCACTCAGAGAGCACAAACCTCTGCCAAGGCAACACCAACATCCTGTCAATGATTAGCCAGAGATGATTTTCAAAATGAGAATATCTGAAATAAACTCAACTGCTCTCACAAACGAGAATACTAAATATGAATCTGATTGCTCTCAAAAATTATGTAAAAAGAAAACAGAAAAAATAATCTAGAATCCTTGTTCGGTATTGGATCAACCCCAAAATCTAATCAGTTCATGCCAGTCATGAGCCCAAACATCCCTGGAAGTTTCATCTGAATCCATCCTGTGATTCCTGAGATATCTTGTCCACGTACAAACAAACAAATGTAACTGAAAACAATAACTCCACCTTCGCTTAGGCAGAGGTAATAATGTAATCTCAGTTTAAGGTGGCAAGCTGACAGAAACATTAGCATGCTGGGCGAAATGCTTTGTGGTATTTCGTCTGCCGTTACGTTCTGAGTTCAAACTCCACTGAGGTCGACATTGTCTTTCATCCTTTCGGGGTTGAGTAAATAAGTGCCTGTTATGCACTGGGGTCGATGTAATCGACTTAATCACTTTGTTTGTCCTTGTTTGTCCCCTCTATGTTTAGCCCCTTGTGGGTAATAAAAAAATAAACAATGTAATCTCAGTTGGAATGCTTAAAAATGACAATCGGCTGGTTCCTGCTAGAATTCTTTCGACCAAAGCTCCACTGAATCCTGTCTTACCTAGGGCTAAAGTATAAAATACCTTATACTGAAAAAGATCTCAATGCAAATTATGGAACTGACCCAGAACATACCTATCACATGTTGTCATACGATAATTCTTGGTGTCGTAAACCTATTCACAATAGTTCCAACTAATGAGAACATTAGCAGTTGTCAGAATCAGGTTGGAAAATGACAACACACTCAATAAGAGAAGAAAATTGCTACTTGGCAACATAATAGAAATGTTGACTCTTGTGTGTAAAGATAATTCTCTTCTAACTGTAAAGATGTGTTGTAGCAAGGTTTGAACGGAAAGCAAAAGGATTTTGTTATTATCAATAGTAAATAAAAGACGGCAAGATGGTAGAGTTGTTAGCACACAGGGTAAAATGCTTAGTGGCATTTTGTCTGTCTTTACATTCTGAGTTCAAATCCCGTCATGGTTGACTTTACTTTTAATCCTCTCGGTGTGAAATAAAATAAATACTAGTGCTTAACTGGTATTTATTTCATCAACCTCAAAAGGATGAAAGGCAGAATTTATGAATCTATAGCATATCCTAATTTTTATTACGATTAGAATTTATTGTCTCATGTTGAATAAAAATTTTTAAAGTTTAGTAAATTTGAACTAAATTTGAAGTAAATTTGAACAAATTCGCCAAAATTTGAACTCAGGACGTAAGGACAGGTAAAATGCCACTAAGCATTTTACCTGGTGTGCTAATGATTCTGATGATGACAGCAGTAGTGGTTGCTGTAACAGCAACAATGATGAAGATGATAATAAGAACACGTGAGCAGACAGGGTTAACAGGGTTACTCGACAGCCAAATCATCAGAGTTCAGCAAACTCAAAACCTGAACGAATCAGTAAAGTGCATTGTTTATCCAATGTCTTTTGTACTCTTTACGGTATGACCCCTGCAGAGAATTAACAAGATGATCTTCATTGAGCCAACAAACAACTTCAAAATGGTCATTGAAGCTGATGGAAGTAATAATAGCGACTCACACTCCTTTGAATCTTTAACAAGGAATCATTCCTAAGGCAAATTGGAAGAGTTATTAGAGTGTCAGATAAATTACCGGATTTGTTCTGATTTGCTGCACTTTAAGTTCAAATTTCACTGAGGTCAAAACTGATTTAAAAAAAATTTTTTTATCATATAGAGATTGGTATAAAGGTACCATCAAAGGCAGAGAATTAGCTGAAGATTTAGAGAGTCAGTCAAGATGCCTTGCACTGTATTCCAGATATCTGGGTTCTGTCATCAATGCCTGTGATGAGACTGGTGCCAAGCTGTATCATATAAAGTTAGTGACCTTTCTTTTGGATGAACAATTGGTGGTAGGCGTGGCTGTGTGGTAAGAAGCTTGCTTCCCAACCACATGGTTCTGGTTTCAGTCCCACTGTATGTCACCTTGGGCAAGTGTATTCTACTATAGCTTCAGGTCAACCAAAGCTTTGTGAGTGGATTTAGTAGACAGAAACTAAAAGAAGCCTTGTGTGGATTAAGATCCTCGTTGACAGGCCGCTAGTATTTATAGAGTTAAACACTTTCAGTATGCAGATTAGGGACTCCTTCAAGGAGTAACGGCTGCATTTGTTGAGTATATAAACAATTTGGCTCCTTGTTTCTCTGGAGACTGCTGGAATGATGTACACATTTCTGATGAGAACCCAATAAAATTCAATCAAAGTTGTTTATCATTTTTTTTCAGTCTGCAGAGAAATGACTAAAATTTGCCCTATTTATAATTATACAAAATGTTACTTATATATATACATATGTATGTATATATATCTGTGAGTGTGTCTTTATGTCTGCGCTTGTCCCCCCTCCACCACTTGACAACTGCTGGTGTGTTTACGTCATCATTACTTAGTGGTTCAGCAAAATGCGGCTAATAGAATAAGTATCAGGCTTAAAGAAAAATAAGTCTTGGGGTCATGGCCAAAGTCAAATAAGTGAAAGGTAAAGAGGTAAGTCTTCCATGCAAGAGCAACTGTCAGTCTTACTAAAAAAAAATCATTCCTAATCTTGTACGTACATGTCATGATATACTTGGTCAACATATATCGGCATGAGGCTTGGATGAAGGGGGTTGGTTGAGTACTCATGAGCTGAGTACATGACTGGTACTCCATTTTATCAACTCTTCCCCACTCAAGAAGAAACACAGGCAAAGTAGGCTTTGGTGCGATTTAAACTAAGAACTTTAAAAAGCTGGAGTGATTATCACAAAATGCTTGATGCTCCAATGAATCTGCCAATAATCACCAATTCACATTTTCTTTGTATGTTGGTTGAATCTCTTATTATAATAATGGATACAACGAGAACTGTACTTTCTGGCATACAAGTTGAATTTTTCAGAAAAAACTTACAGCCATAAAAAGGCGATCATCTCATGCAATAAGATGATGTTGGAAGATTAAAAATTTACATCTAAAATGCAGCAACATTTTAAAAGATAATGATAGTTTTTAAACGTTAATGCTACATGTTTACACTACATATAATGTTGATTTGTATGCTGGAAAATATGGTATACACCATGGCAAGATTGAACTGGACCGCAGAATATCTAAAAGGTAAGTACTTGGTATCATATAATGGTAAGTACTACATATTACATATTGGTAAATACACTGCATTCTGTGACCATCTTCACTATTTTGGTGTTGTTTGGATGAGTATGACGTTAAACTGCAACCAGTGGTGAGGCTTCGGTTGAGGGATTCTGAAGTTGTGGATAAGCATAGAATCACCCCTTAATTACCATTATCCCTACATCTGTTCTGACCTGGAATGGTAGTAAACCTGAAGCTGTGGTTGAAAGATATTTGCCCCAGATGATACTGCTGCTGCACACTAAGATTGAATTCAGAATCCTCAGACTGCAGAGAAGTGGTACATCTTTTGTCAGTTGACTGTTCCAAAGTAATTAGTCTTCTTCATCTACATACAAATTTCAGTCTCTGCTCTGAAAATTTCCACGGCCTGGATAGCTTAAATACAAATGGACCTGATGGAATTCCATCTCTAAATTATGGTGAACAGTTGCCAATTTGGAACCAGAATTATTGTCCTGAGGAACATTCCATTATGTATCAAAAATGGCTTCATAATTCAAATTACATTATATTAGTCATTTCTGTATATATCTACACATTCATTTATATGTATATATGTATGTATGTGCATCTATCTATCTATCCATCTATCTATCTATCTATCTATCTATCTATCTATCTATCTATCTATCTATCTATCTATCTATCTATCTATATATCTATCTATCTATCTAATTATGTATGTGTATATGTGTGTGCATACATGTATGGCTGTATGTATCTAAATATAACACACACACACAGACATA
>NW_021835689.1:25000-27500 GCF_006345805.1 Octopus sinensis
CTGCTGCAGTAGCTACCAGTGCATTTTAGTATACAACTAGTAGCCATCATTGGTTGATGCAGTCTGTGAGCTGTTGTCCACTCTGGACTAATGTTATACTATATGATGTGGTCAAGCAGTGTAGAGGCGTGACTGTTTGTACAATTCCAAGACCTTGAATGCTGGTTGCAGGGAGTAGGAGTTGGATATATGACTGTAGTGATCTTAGTGGACTAAACCCACCAGCAACAAACCGCATTGGCTACAGTGCCATACTAATGTGTTTATCTCTCACAGAACCAGAGAATCATTGAGAGACACGAGCGCCTCTCATTGGATTTTACATTGTTATAGGGAGAAGTTAAATGGAAATGGAAGCATCTGATGTTTATGCCTTCTCATTTGATATTAACAATGGCCAGTAAGATGAACTTTATACAAAACAAATAATGATGGTGATGATGATGATGATGATGATGATGATGATGATGATGATGATGATGATGATGATGATGATGATGATGAAGGTGATGGTGATGATGATGATGATGATGATGATGATGATGATGATGATGGTGGTGATGATGATGATGATGATGATGATGATAAAGATGGTGATGATGATGATGATGATGATGATGATGATGATGATGAGATGGTGATGATGATGATGATGATGATGATGATGATGATGATGATGATGATGTGATAAGATGGTGATGATGATGATGATGATATGATGATGATGATGATGAGATGTGGTGTTGGTGGTGCTGGTGCTGGTGGTGTGTGATGATGATGATGATGATGATGATGATGATGATGATGATGTGGTGGTGTGCTGGTGCTGGTGGTGGTGGTGGTGGTGATGATGATGATGATGATGATGATGATGATGATGATGATGATGATGATGATGATGGTGGTGGTGGTGGTGGTGGTGCTGGTGGTGGTGATGATGACAATGATGAGAAGAAGAAGAAGGTCATACGCTGTTTGACTTGATATGAGATTACTATGTTGTGTACATGTGGTTCTGATGCATGTGCCTAGTGTACCCTTATCAAAATGGGTAGTCATGATAAGTATATTGGGCTTTGTATCCCAGTGTCACTTTGATGGCATACCCCCAGTGTCACTTTGATGGCATACTCCCCCCCCCCCAGTGTCACTCTGATTGCATGCACTGCTCTCTCGCTCATCTTTTCTACTAATGGCACAAGGCCTGAAATTGTGGGGAAGGGGCTAGTTGATTACAGTGACCCCAGTGTTTCACTGGTACTTAATATATCCACCCCAAAAGGATGAAAGGCAAAATCGACCTCAGAGGTATTTGAACTCAGAATGTAGTGACGGGCAAAATACTGCTAAGCATTTTGCCTGGCGTGCTAATGATTTTGTTATCGCACCACCTTAATAATAATAATAATAATAATAATAATAATAATAATAATAATAATAATAATAATAGTAATAATGATGATGATGATGATGATAATAATAATAGTAATAATAATGATGATGTTAATAATAATAATAATAATAATAATAATAATAATGATAATAATAATAATAATGATGATGATGATGATGATGATGATGATGATGATGATGATGATGATAATGATGATTTTAAACTTTAGCACAAGGCTAGCAAGTTTTGTGGGAGGAGGCTAATTGAGAAGGCTGATTCACCCCTGTATTCAACTGATACTTATTTTATCAACCCTGAAAGGATGAAAGGCAAAGTCCATCTTGGCAATATCTGAATTCAGAACATAAAGGCAAGCAAAATGCCAGTAAACACTTTGTCCATAGTGCTAATGATTTTTTTTCTACTCTAGGCACAAGGCCCGAAATTTTTTGGGGAAAGGGACCAGTCAATTAGATCCATCCCAGTATGCAACTGGTACTTCATTTATCGACCCTGAAAGGAAGAAAAAGCAAAGTTGACCGTGGCGGAATTTGAACTCAGAACATAAAGACAGACGAAATAATGCCTAAGCATGTTATCCAGCGTGCTAACTTTTCTGTCAGCTTGCCACCTTCGATAAAGATAACAAAAACAAATAACTTGAGAAATATGTGTAAGGGGAGAATGTGTGATCAAAATGTAGAATACATGGAATTCTGAGATGAAAGAATGGCACATGCAGTTGCAGAATGTCCCAAGTTGACCCAGGGAGAATATAAGAAATGGAAACATGATCAAATCGTGAACTTTTATGTACTGGAAACGCTGTCAAAAAAAGGGGTTTCAAAAAGTGACTTGTATGTCCTAGTTTAATTAACAAGTGAAATTGTCTCCAATTGTACCTTACCACTTTTACAAGCAAAAAAAAAAAAAAGGGGGAAATTAAAGGGTGCGCATTTCTTTACACAGTATAGTCCTAGCTGTAGTATGTTTGTCCAAAAGCTGGGTGATCAGAGATGGAATATCTTTGATTGATCATATGTGTTCTGGATTAGGACAGCAATAACAACAATTATGTTTAACATTAGCACAAGAACACAGATTTGG
>NW_021835689.1:37500-39154 GCF_006345805.1 Octopus sinensis
TAATTAACCCCAGGTCAATGCTAGTAAGAACTATGATCAATACCATTCCATCCATGGCAATCCTTTTTGAAGTATATTTATAACTACATTATCCAATGTCATTTCTTTGGCAATGGTAATCGTTACGACAGTGGTGCTTGAGGTGGTGGTGGTGGTGGTCATGGTGGTGGGTTGGCGGTACTGGATTTTGTTGCTGTTGTTGTTTAACACTGAGTCAGCCTTCAGCCTTAATAAAAAAAAAAACCCTCTGATCATAAACTTTCCAGCCATGCCCATCATGTCTTTTTGTATATCTATCACTATCTAATCCCAAAGAGATCTTACCTTTTGTTTTGATATATGTTCGAGTATAATTTGAGGGAGAGATTTAGCTTCTGTTTTTGTAACAGACCAAACAACCAGCCCTGATGTGCCCCCCCCCCACTCCCTGTTGATATTATTATGCTGTGTGGTGGCATTAATGCTGATGTGAAGTGGCATGATCAATAACAGTGATGAGTGTTATGGAAAGCAGATAATAATGGGGTGAATAATAGTGGTGGTGGTGGTGAGGGTGGTGGTGATGATGATGTGGCAGTGGTAGTGGTGGTTGTCGTGATGGTAGTTGTAGTGATGGCTGTAATAATATTGACGATGACAGTGAGAGTGATGACAATTATTATTACGGTATCAGCTCTGGATTAAAGAACATTGCAAGCAGTCTAAAGCCTGTTCACAACCATCGTCATCATCAACCTAGACCATTAACATAGACCTTCTTTTTCAAACTGATTCAAAGCAGAATGGACAACCCTAATCACTTCAGATTATCTCCTTAGACCACCACCTTCAGATTAAGATAGACTATGTAAAAATCATCATCTTCATTGTCTTTGACTATTTCCTTAGACCATTGATCATATAGACTAACTCTTTAGACCAAAACAACCCAAGACCACAAATTTAGATGCTTTGTATATCACCTTTGAATTTGTTAAATCAGGTTTATATTAGTTTAGACTATTTTTGATCATCTCAGACATCAGACCATCATAGGTCACCTTAGTGGTGGGGGGCATGTAGGGGGCTAGGTAGCAGAATCATTAGTACATTGGGTAAACTGCTTAGTGGCATTTTGTCTCTCTTAATGTTCTGAGTTCAAATGCTGCTGAGGTTGGCTTTGCCTTATATTATTTCGAGATTGATAAAATTGAATAGTTGAATTGGCTGGTTGATGTAATTGGCTTTTTCCCTCCCCTGAAATTGCTGGCCTTGTGCAAAAAATTGAAATCAGTATTTACCAAAGTAATTAGAGTAGGCTGGCAGAATCATTAAGCATGTGGAGCAAAATGCATAGTGGTATTTTGTCAGTATTTATGTTCTGAGTTCAAATTCCACCGACGTCTTCTTTGCTCTTCATCCTTTTGGGATCGATAGAATTGAATAATTGAGTACTAGGGTTGATTTAATCGACTTTTTCCCTCCTCCGAAATTGCTGGCCTTGTGTCAAAATTTGAAACCAATATTTATTGAAATAAACTGGGCAAGCTGGCTAAATTGTCAGCACATGGAGCACATTTTGTCAGCATTTACATTCTGAGTTCAAATTCCACTTGAGGTTTTCTTTGCCCTTCATCCTTTCAACATTGATGAAATAAGTACCAGTTACGCACTG
>NW_021835690.1:0-12500 GCF_006345805.1 Octopus sinensis
TGTGTGTGTGTGTGTGTACGTTTATGTATGTGGTTTCCATTATGCGAAGATGCCTGTACAAACTTTGTATATATATACTGCTTTATATGTTTAGCTTCAGAAAACTGATATGCTATGAAAAGCCGAAGACAAGACAACAACAGAGATATTCATTTGGAAACAATAATGAAAACCGCAATATGTTGTTATAATATAGTAGGCAAATACATAAAAATTTTGAAAACAATAGGACTATTCTCTAATTCCGCAGAAAAGAGCTGAGTGCGTTCTGTAGGAGATCTACATTTTTCTTAATACGCTTCCTTTAATGGAATTGTAAAGAAATTACATTCAAGAATTAAACTCACCCTCGTACGAGAAATAAATGGAAAACCACAACTTATAAAAGAGGAAGTTCGGCCATCGAAGTGTAATTTGTGAGAAAACTGACGTGGGGATATCACTGATATCACATATCGAAAAATTGGGATTACTCTTGAAATATGACAAAAGTGAATTTAAAAGACAAAAATAACGTGTAACTCCTATAACATCACTTTCTTTAAGTTCTTGAATATGAATGAAGTATGGGGTTTTGGATTTGGATTCAAGCCAATTTTTGAAAGCAACGGAGACTTTTCCGCCCTTATACCTTCTTGATGTAGCATATTCTAAACTTTCCTAAGAATAAGCGTGATCAATGTACATGAATACAAATGTAATATGGTTTTGACTGATTATAAATTTCAACAATATTGCTGTAGCAAAATGAATCAACCGAGACCTCTGCATCCTGAATACAAACCGGATCATCTCTTACATATATATGTGATACACTAACTTGCGAATATTCGATTAACTACGATTGCTCACGAAATAATTTCACAAATCTACTTCCTGAGAAAAGAATCAGGTGTGATGCTTTCCTTTCAATATCTTATCAAATCATTTTACTCTCTTTTACTCTTTTACTTGTTTCAGACATTTGACTGCGGCCATGCTGGAGCACCGCCTTTAGTCGAGAAAATCGACCCCAGGACTTGTTCTTTGTAAGCCTAGTACTTATTCTATCGGTCTCTTTTGCCGAACCGCTAAGTTACGGGGACGTAAACACACCAGCATCGGTTGTCAAGCGATTTGGGTGGGGGGGTCAAACACAGACACACAAACATATACACACATACATACATATATACATATATATGACAGACTTCTTTCAGTTTCCGTCTACCAAATTCACTCACAATGCTTTGGTCGGCCCGAGGCTAAAGTAGAAGACACTTGCCCAAGGTGCCACGCAGTGGGACTGAACCCGGAACCATGTGGTTGGTAAGCAAGCTACTTACCACACAGCCACTCCTTAAATGTCTTAAATTGGAGAAATTAACAGGCATATTTTCTTCATATTTGATCTCAGCGAAGCGCCTTCAACTCAGTCGGCAAAAATTAAGAATGATCAACATTGAATATCAACAGGAAGATTTTAGTTTTATTGGTTTGCTTAGGACTGAAGAAAAATATGTCGAAGCAGTGTTCTTCATACTAAATAGAAATACATTGTTGTCTCGCATATCTAACAGTAGAGGGCTGGAAAACTTCGTATAGTTGACATCACTCTAGGGATAATTAAATTCGGAAAATGACATGCAAGGAAGATAATTCTAATAAAGTTATTTGTTTGAACATTTTCAATGGCATAAAGAATATCACGAAGACAGTATAACAAATGCAGTAGACTCTGAGATAAATTACAAAAACATATTAGGCGTCTTTACTGAAGCATTCATTACTCAGTTCACAAAATAATCTATAGATATATATTTACAAAGGAAGTGAAATGACGACACTTAATTCAATAAGCAATAGGAACAAAGCGAATTCTTTAGGGGCCCATTCTACATGCTAAATTCAAATATAGCTGACTTTCACAAAAGAGATTATATGTAGAGATTCCCCCTTGTATTGCTTTTTAAATAAATAAGATAAAGTTTTCGAATAATATATGTACAATAAAGTATGGACGTGAGTCTGTTCATTTCGTATCATTGGTCACTCAAATTATAGTGGTATTAATCTATATATATATGTATATATATATATATATATATATATATATATATATATATAATACACACACACCACACACACACACATATATATATATATATATACTCTTTACTCTTTTACTTGTTTCAGTCATTTGACTGCAGCCATGCTGGAGCACCGCCTTTAGTCGAGCAAATCGACCCCAGGACTTATTCTTTGTAAGCCCAGTACTTATTCTATCGGTCTCTTTTGCCGAACCGCTAAGTGACGGGGACGTAAACACATCAGCATCGGTTGTCAAGCAATGCTAGGGGGACAAACACAGACACACACATACATAGATATATATATATATACATACATATATACGACAGGCTTCTTTCAGTTTCCGTCTACAAAATCCACTCACAAGGCATTGGTCGGCCCGGGGCTATAGCAGAAGACACTTGCCCAAGGTGCCACGCAGTGGGACTGAACCCGGAACCATGTGGTTGGTTAGCAAGCTACTTACCACACAGCCACTCCATATATATATATAATATATATATATATATATAATTATATATATATATATATAGATATATATATATATATATATATATATATATATATATATATATATATATATATATATATTATATATATATATATTATATATATATATATATATATACATATATATTTTTAATTTCAGCTCAGAGCGGCGGCCATGCTGATGCACCGCCGTTGATATATATATATATATTCTGTAAATAATAATATTTTTATAAGCTTGGAGCTCATAAGCAATCACCATGTATGAACTACAGAAAGAAAAGTAGACTAATATTGGGGCACATAAGACCTCGAGGGTAAAAGTGGGTTTTCTGTACGCATGGGACTTGAACCCACTCCTCTATGTTTTCGTGACAAGTGTGCTACCATTACACCAACGCACCCTCCTCCCCGCTTCTTTCTGTCAGATTTAAGAACTATAATTTCACAATGTTGCTTTTTTATAAACAGACGTGCGTCTTCTGCGATGATTTTGTTAAGCGGTACGTGTATTTGCAATTCTGAGAATGATAACAATAACAGTATTTTTATGAGTTTAAAGTTTGTAAGTGATCACCGTAAATTGACTAAAGAAATTGCTGCTTTCTTAAGACTATTTGTTCGTTTTAATGGTTGTGTGTGCTATTTTTGATTTCGTGTTTTTTTTTTTTTTTTTTGGTATTCCTTGTTGAATATTAATTTTTTATATCCTACTTTCTCTAGTGCTAAGTTGTAATAATCTTCATTTTACCCAAAATACCTAAGAAACTCGTTGAAAGGCATAGAAGTAGAAGGACGAACCCTAGAAAGAGCAGCACCAAAATTAATATCTTTAGGGAATGGAGAAACAATACCGGACCGGAGGAAGAAAGAATAGGTGTGACTTCTAGTAAAGTCAATAACACAATAAATAATAGAAATAGACAAACAGGTCTATGCAACTGTGCTAGAGATAAAGCATGCCCGTTAAACTCAAAATGTAAGGCTAAGAACTTGGTCTATAGATGTAAAGTTGTCTCGTAGGGAAGGGAAAACTTTCTTTTTTGAAAACCAGACTGACCAATCATTTAAATTCCTTTAGAGATAGGGAAAATATAATACAAGCCTAAGAAAACTAATTTAGTCAATTAAAAACAAAAACAATAGCTATTTTATTGGGAATTAATTAGCACTGCCTGCTAAGCCTTATCGAGTAGGAGGAAATAGATGCGGCCTTTGCGTAGAGGAGCTTTACCAAATATTTACATCAAAACACGCATTAATTAATACAAGACACGAACAAGCTCTTAGATGTTCACGCAAGCACGGTCAAATCTTTAAGAGATATAAACATAATTCTAGATAGCCAACGTGCCAACAATATTTGGGCTCGATATAACAAATAGAACAGCATAATCTAAACATAAAAAATGTTTAATGACCATCATTAATAAAACAAACAATACCCTACGCAATGTACGACACAAATAATGAGCCGCCCAACCAAAAAATTGAATGTAAACAAACAAGAATCCTACACTCGAAATCAAGACTAACTCACATCTCTCTTTTCTCTTTTATCTCTTTTACTTGTTTCAGTCATTTTGACTGCGGCCATGCTGGAGCACCGCCTTTAGTCGAGCAAATCGACCCCGGGACTTATTCTTTGTAAGCCCAGTGCTTATTCTATCTGTCTCTTTTGCCGAACCGCTAGGTGACGGGGACGTAACCACACCAGCATCGGTTGTCAAGCAATGCTAGGGGGACAAACGCAGACACACAAACACACACACACATACACATACATATATACATGTATATACATATATACGACAGGCTTCTTTCAGTTTCCGTCTACAAAATCCACTCACAAGGCATTGGTCGGCCCGGGGCTATAGCAGAAGACACTTGCCCAAGATGCCATGCAGTGGGACTGAACCCGGAACCATGTGGTTGGTTAGCAAGCTACTTACCACACAGCCACTCCACACATAATCATTAAAACGAACAAAGAGCCTTACAAAAAATAAACAATCTCGAACTTATCCTATTTTAAGACCGAGCCTTGACTTCGGACAGATATTAGGGTGAGGCTGAGGTCAATAGCACACGCCTATAAATAACAGCATCCTCACCTGTCACAGAACTTAGCTCTTGCGATGTCCCTGTTGCTGCAAGCGACAATATTTCGGATATTGTTGTTTCTGTTGTGCTTCATATTATGTATTCAGAGTTGTGCTTATCGTTGCACTTTTTGGCAACAACAAACTCCACTACTTGGTAATTTACTTCGCTGTTGCTTTATCTGCCTCCAAAGAACGAAAGGCAAATTTGACTTGGGCTGGATTGTGTTATTGAATGACTTAAAAGAAACAGATGTTTTCTGAACTGCAGTTCCATGGGACTACTTCATTGTTAAATGCTCATGATATTTTCCTCAGAAGAATTTCTTGAAGGAAACCAAGATGAAAAATATCATAAATATAATTTTTAAAATGTTGCGGGGTTAATCAACAACCACTTAAATCTACTAATTACAGAAAACTCTAAATTCTTGTTATTCTAACCTTTTGTTTCAATGAAATGTGAAGTAATTTCTTCTTATGTCATAATTAGACTGGCCGACACAGACGGCCATCAGTCACTTAAAAAGTATTTGATTAAATGAAATATTATTATTGTCAGTTATATGGTTTATTGAGGAAATATTCTTAGAGTGTGATAAATTTGGTGTGAAATTGGAGGAACGGAATGTGAACATAAGTGTTGTTTATAAAGATTCTAATATGGCAATATGGAAACATTCCAAAATGTTATATCTAAATAATTATAGTAACTCAGAATAAAACCGATCTAATCTAAGAATAAATTTTATTGAACAATTTCTGAACTATCTCTAAACATATCAATGAATAAACAGATCTGAAATTTTGAGGCAATAATCTGTATTTAATGGTCTATTGGGCTGCTTAAAAAGATCTTAATAAGGGTGAGAAAACAAATGTTCACGTTTATCACTAAAAGAATGTTTGATTTTCTATTCAGTGTATGGGAGCGTATGTACAATCCACATACACAAATATATGAACATTGAAACTATTCAAAATTCAATACCATGCCTAGTTGCAATGAAATGACTTTTGAATAATTACAATTTTAAACTTAAATACCATACAATGTTTCACTTCCTCAAAATCTGCTACACTGCAATATATATATATGTGTGTGTATATATATATATATATATATATACATATATATATATATATATATATATATATATATATATATAATATATATATATATATATACATACATATTTATACACATACATATATATACACATACATATATTTATACACATACATATATATACGCATACATATATATGTATACATACACACACACACACATATATACTTTCGTAAATATGAGGGTAATAAATCAAAATAATTTATTACTCGGGATTAGCATGCATAAGTAAGTCATAAGGCATAACATGTTTTTTAAAATATACGAGTGTATATTTTTTATACACAGAGAGGAGACCCTTGACAGAGCTCCTAACATGATAAAAAGGGCAGTTAGAACCCAACCAGGAAAAACACCAGAACGAACAAAAAATAAATTAATTAATCTCGAACTCGAGTTTTACTAATTATTGCCAAATAATCTAATTTGGAATCTGTAGATCATCAGCGGGATTGCTAATTAATGAATACCGAAAACATGCACAAGACAGCTACATCTTTATCCATTATGGATTCGAACTTAGTGCGTGAGCTTCATGAATTCTTTTGCTCATATCAATGAGAGGGGACCGGTACGCAATGATGCCGTCGAGAGGTAGGCCCCGAAACACCGTGCATTCTCTCCTGATGACCTCATATACTTGCTAGCTTCCAGTATGCGGGTCTTTCGACTGGTAGCAGCACTTGTATGTGCAAGTATTTTGCGAAACATATATATATATATATATATATATATATATATATATATATATATATATGTATGTATGTTTGTATGTATGTATGTATGTATGTATGTATGTTGTATGTATGTATGTATGTATGTAATAGATAAATAGATAGATAGATAGATAGATAGATGATAAATAGATAAATAGATAGATAGATAGATAGATAGATAGATAGATAGATGATAGATAGATAGAAAGATAGATAGATAGATAGATAGATAGATGATAGATAGATAGATAGATAGATAGATATGTTTCTTTATTAGCCACACAGGGCTGCACACAGATAGAACAAATTACAAGGTAGAGCTTTTCTTTTGGGGGTAAAAAAAGGAGAGTGGTGGTTTTCGATCAAAAGGGATCGTAAAAGGAAAGAAAAAGGACAAAAAAAAGGGGAGGGGTTAAAAAAAAGGGGGGGAGAGAAAAAAAATGAATAATAGGGATCGTTATCACAGAAATGTCAATATGAAGTGTAAAGGGGAGGACAGGTGAGGTTTACCCGTGGAAAGAAAAGCCTACGGAAAAGACCACGGTAACCTCGGTCAATGAAGTCACATGTTATATTTCTTTTTTTTTTTTGCAAATAAGCACTCTCTGTATTAATTTTTATGGTTCATAGAATCATAGTCAAGTGGCTTCGTCATTCATACGTGCCATCCTTGCTACATTCACCCATCTTTTTTTAAAACATTCACTAGACAAAACTTGCCTCTCTACTCTCACTTTCCTCTTCAAGTGATACTTGAAGAAGTTGATGAGAGATTGACCAGAGAGAAAAGTGTTTGTCTCTAATCCTTTCAGGCGCGTCCACCAGATACATTCTTTCGCCATAGCCACAAGTATGATAAAAATAGCTCTTCCTTCCCGTTTGAAGGAAGGAGGCGTGACGATATTAACGATAGACTCGGCTAGATAGATAGATAGATAGATAGATAGATAGATAGATAGATAGATAGATAGATAGATAGATAGATAGATAGATAGATAGATGATAGATAGATAGATAGATAGATAGATAGATAGATAGATAGATAGATGATAGATAGATAGATAGATAGATAGATAGATAGATAGATAGATAGATAGATAGATAGATAGATAGATGAATAAAATAAAGTAAAGATTAACAGAGTCAAAAGAAAGAGTAAGTACGGTTAGGCAGCTTTTCAAATGTTTCGATACATATAGATCTACGTATACTCTTACTCTTTACTCTTTTACTTGTTTCAGTCATGTGACTGCGGCCATGCTGGAGCACCGCCTTTAACATACCTTTAACGTATATATGCAGGATTTAAATTTAAATTCCAATTTAATTCGAATTAAATCAGGTAACGATTTACCTGTATAATACGATCTATACGTATCTCCTCGGGCGATATTTAATCACTGTTTACGCAAGTAAATCTTAATTTCAATGCTCTTCATCTATGGCTCCTTTGAAACTAACAAACGCTAACGGTTTCAGTCCGCTCTCTATGAGTGTGTTATTACACGTTCGACATGAGCGACAATGTGCACGGTGTCTGCTTATTTAGTTTCACGTGGTATTCTGCACAGGCCAAATTGTATTATTACGGAAAATGCACACATCCATTAGCTCATACTTATACGATCGCTTACACACCAACATACCAGCTGTTGTATTCATGGTTCCTTAGAATTTTCTGCTGCTGGATTTCGGCTCCATTCCATTGCAGCTATACAACAAGTTGGGGTTCCCCATGTGTCTGTATGTGTGTGTGTGTCTGTGTGTCTGTGCGTCTGTGTCTGTGTATCTGTGTGTGTTTGTCTGTGTGTCTGTGTGTCTGTGTGTGTCTGTGTGTGTCCGTCTGTGTGTCTGTGTGTCTCTGTGTGTCTCTGTGTGTATGTGTCTGTGTGTGTCTGTGTCTGTGTGTGTGTGTGTGTGTGTGTGTGTGTGTGTGTGTGTGTGTGTGTGTGTGTGTGGTGTGTGTGTGTGTGTGTGTGTGTGTGTGTGTGTTTATGTGAGTGTGTATGTGTATAGTAATTCCCATAACTAGTAGCCATACTTACAAGATATTCTCTTACTCAACAACATAGAATAATCAGGCTGCTTGTGAGCTATATTGCAAATATAGATTAGAAATATTTTTCATAATATTTTAGAAAGGAAATTCTGTTAGCGAATTAAGCAAATCTCTTGCTCTTCAATAATAATAGACCACGCGGGCTAAATGACCAAAATAGCATTACATCATTAAATGCTGATAAACTGAAGGAAAACAACAACAAAATAACCAAACTGTATCAACACAGAATACTTGAAGAGTAAATTAATAACCCACTCGATACATTATGCAACGGATTTATCCCAGAGGGGGTTACATAGCTTCTCTGTATGAAAATTAACGAGAATACATCCGGGAAGATAATTAGATGCAATATAAACAATAAACAAACTTTGCTAGAAATACTGGAATGCTTCGAGCAAATGTTATCTGCTTTAAATAATAAATTGAAAAGGTTGAACATTTAGGGAACACTTCCCTCAAGACCTTATCTATATAAATATTTTTTAAATATTTTCTATGACTTTACGAGGAAAGAACTGCAAATAAAACAATATAAAACAATATAAAACAATATAAAACATTCATTTTTGATAAAAAGAAATGCATTCGTTATTTCTTGTGGCAATTTACTTACAGCGTCCAAATCTTGCTGAGGCAAAGCGTCACAATTTCGCTGTCGATGAAATAAGATGCCAGCCATGTATTAGATATATATAATCGACTAAAACCCAATCACCAAAATTTCTCCCATGCGCCAAGATCTATGGAACAGTTAATTGATTGCTTATTGACAAGATAGTATTAATGGTATTAGATGATAAGAATTTGATAACAGAATTCTTATCAATTTTATGTTAAATTTCAATAAATTCAAATTAAATTTTTTTAAATATATCTAAAGAATACTTTCAACCAAAGCAATATATTATAGCCTACCAAATAAACAATCAACAACACTCGCATTGCTATTACTACTATTCACCAATGTTTATAATCCATTCACAGTATCAAGGTATGATGTAATGAATATGTAACATAAGGTACAATTAGGAACTGGGCCAAATTTTAGCCATTTCTCCGCAGACTGATAGATAGATAGATAGATAGATAGATAGATAGATAGATAGATAGATAGATAGATAGATAGATAGATAGATAGATAGATAGATAGACAGACAGATAGATAGACAGATAGAGAGACAGATAGATAGACAGATAGATAAGTTTCTTTATTGGCCACACAGGGCTGCACACAGATGGGACAAGTTACAAGGTAGAGCTTTTCTTTTGGGGGATGAAAAAACAAAAAACAAAAGAAACAAAAAAAAGGAGTGGCGTAGGTTTTCGATCAAGAGGGGTCGTAAAAGGGAAGAAAAGAACAAAAAAAATAATAAATAAAATTAAATTAAAAAAATAAAAAATAAAAATAAAAAAAAGAAGAAAAGGAAAAGGAACAAAAGAAAAGAGAAATGAAAAAGAAGAAAAAAGGGGAAGATAAAAAAAACGATCAATAGGGATCGTGTATCACAGATAGATAGATAGATAATTTGAAACGTCGGAGTATCAGGAAAGAAAACTTAGCAAGTTTTACGAGAATCCGTGCAGACTGAAGGGAAGATACTTTTTCCAACTTCAGAGTTTGAAACTGAAAAGGTCCTTCATAAAGGTCAGTCTCGGGAAATCAGAAAAAGAAACCAACGAAACCCACAATCTTCTCACAAACCTGCATCGGACACATTGTGATTTCTCTAGATCACGTGCTTATATTCCTATTCCTATTGGTAAGCCTAAGAACTCACAAGAAGAGTCATCGTGTGATTGGATTATAAACATTGGTGAATAGTAGTAACAGCAATGCGAGTGTTGTTGATTGTTTATTTGGTAGGCTATAATATATTGCTTTGGTTGAAAGTATTCTTTAGACATATTTTTAAAAAATTTAATTTTCAATGTATTGAAATTTAACATAAAATTTATATATGGCTTCCAAAGTATGAATGTCATTTCGATGCATTTATCTAATTTATTTTGTTTTATTTGTTTGTCTGTTTTCTAGAATAAACAATGATGTGATATATCTAATCGTTTTACATCCATATTATTATAATTGTTTTATCTTAATAATTTTGAAAGTAAGAAAAGTTTAATAAGATGTAAATAACTTTAAAATAACAAAATATCATTGGTGATATTCCGTATGAAATCTTTATACTTATTAAAATAAATAACACAGACAATTGATATTGATTTTGCATATATGTGTCTCAATCTTGTTTCTTCCAATGCATAATTTGTTTTTATATGTAAATAAACATCTCCTTCGTTTGTTTTCTGAGTGAAGCAGTTGGCTTAGTTATTAAAATGCACCGATACCATTACTCTTTTTTTACTGTTTTATTTGTTTCAGTCATTTGACTGCGGCCATGCTGGAGCACCGCCTTTAGTCGAGCAAATCGACCCCGGGACTTATTCTTTGTAAGCCCAGTACTTGTTCTATCGGTCTCATTTGCCGAACCGCTAAGTGACGGGGACATAAACACACCAGCATCGGTTGTCAAGCAATGCTAGGGGGACAAACACAGACACACAAACACACACACGCATACATATATATATATACATATATACGACAGGCTTCTTTCAGTTTCCGTCTACCAAATCCACTCACAAGGCATTGGTCAGCCCGGGGCTATAGCAGAAGACACTTGCCCAAGATGCCACGCAGTGGGACTGAACCCGGAACCATGTGGCTGGTTAGCAAGCTACTTACCACACAGCCATTCCTGCGCCTATTATGAAGTATTTTGTATCACCATAGGTTCCACAAAACACAACGTCTTGTTGCTTCGCTACAAATGTCTGCAATATCACTCACCATATAATGCTTTTACTGATCCAGCGGTGATGGAAGTAGAGGAGAAAGTTTTAAAATAAAATAGAATAAATCATAAATAAGTGCTAAAACATTTGCATTGGTGCTGTCATGTATATATATATATGGTAAATATTTTTGCTTGCTACCTGATATACTAGTTTGGCAATGTATATATACGCTCAACTTCATTTTAAAATCCACAAAGATCAAAACTTGACTGCAGCTCCTCCTGGTTGACCAACACGGATAAGCAATCTATGTGGGTATCTTTTCAAAACATTGTCTGGTTTAAAAAGTCACAACAGATGCCATCATGTTTCTAACGTGTAGGTACATGAAGTGGTCAAACTCTCCATAAGGAGTAGACAATCACCATATATATATATACATATATATATATTCAAAATAAACAACAAGGATATCCAAGGTAGTGTAGTACAATCGTTTCGTGCTACTTCATTTAATTAAACAATGTAAGTATTAATTAAATATATTTGATTAAATGAAGTAGCATGAAACGATTGTACTACACTACCTTGGGTATCCTTGTTGCTTATTTTGATTATATCACCCCATTTGATATATACGGATAATACCATACCAAATTCCGGTGCCTTTAACATAAGTGCCATATTCTTCTGAATATATATATATATATATATATATATATATATATATATTATATATATATATATATATATATATTAATCAATATTAGGATAGCAAAAAATTCAGTAGAAATTATTTTGCCACCAGCGGTCTAGTGAGAAAAAGGAAATAGTCGGAGACTATTAATAAATTCAACAACAAATTGAGGAACGGCCATAATAGGCCGTTCGACCCACTAGAAAAAGCAGCCAGGGCTTCAACCGCAAATAGTAGTAATTCCGTAAACAGAGGAAAATTAAAAAACATTTACCCTGTTCATCTTTAGACAATGCATTGTTTCTGCGTTTTTTAATGGTAAACAAGCCTGATTAAATTAAATCAAGTCAATCTTCCAAAGGCCAACGCAATTCATCAGTAAAGGAGCCAGGAGGGAGAGAAATTACACGAGGCAGCTACCTTAATGCCT
>NW_021835690.1:15000-42500 GCF_006345805.1 Octopus sinensis
TTTGTATGTTATTTTTCATATATGATTGATTGCAATATTTCCTTCATGCAAAGTTTTATCTCTAAATATTTTGCAGCTTATTAAGAATGATTGATTCGAAGAAAAAAAAACTTGCAGCGATAATTTGGAATTTTGTTATAAGGCAGTGGTGCGTCCTATAAAATATTCATATAAAAATAAATACTTCTCAAACATACTCAAGAATCCGTTAGCAGTATATAAGTGTGTTGTTACATGAATATATAACTAAAAAAAGAATACAACGTCGTAGGTTTTATCTGATTCACCAATTTCTCACGGCGTTACTTTAAGATTCATCTTAGTTAAAGAATGATGTCGTAAATTAAGATAAACCCGAATAATGATCATTTGGGAAACAAATTGTTTGTTAAAATATTGATAATAATAATAATAATAATAATAATAATAATAATAATAATAATAATAATAATAATAATAATAATAATAATAATAATACTAATAATAATAATAATAATAATAATAATAGTAGTAGTAATAATAATAATAATAATAATAATAATAATAATAATAATAATAATAATAATAATAGCAAAATGTGGAACCTGAAGACTAAAACAATACCTGTTGTCATAGGTGCCCTGGGAATGATAGCAAAAGGGGCTGATTGCTACCTAACTCCATTACCAGGAAACCCCAAAATGGTAGAAATCCAAAAGATAGTGCTCATGGGAACTGCTCATATCCTACGCAAAATACTTTCTTTGTAATCTCAAGTTTTAAAACAAACATAATTTTCGTATGTTTTTTTAGGCGTTCACTAGTACAACACTAAGTACAAAACCAAATATATGGCACCCTAGGCATAACACCAACATGAACTTCCAACTTGTTGTCTCTTGAGGTCTCTGGGTTAGACTTGGAGCCAGCTTGGAGCAAGCTTTTGGTTGCCCCGAGGCTATAGTAGAAGATAACTACCCAATATGTCACGCTGTAGGACTGAATTCAGAACTATGTTGATCAGGCGACACTTCTCGAGAAGTGGAGGTATGTAGCATTTGATAAATCTATTTTAGTGGAGGTTTACGCAGAGGAAAGACATGGAATTTATATTTTATTATATTCCTAATCTAGAAACTCGTTCGTAAATAACCGTTAGACTTTGTTTTCGTTATTTCTTCCTTCTGTTTTGCATATGTGAATTACAGGGATATGTCGTATGTGGAGTCTCATTTGTAGAAAATAGAAATAAACAGTCTTTGACTGCTATTTCTAATTTTTTCGGTATGTGGCTAAGCAACCTGTTGCCTGCCTCATTTATTTATATACAAAATATATATTGAACTTTTATAGAAGTTCCTACCGTTAATGGTTATATATATATATATATATATATATATATAATCAAAAAGGGTAATAACGAAGATAATTATTACCAGTGGCCTAGCACAAAAGACGAATTAGTCATTAGACAAAATATTATTCATATAGAAATATAATTAAGGGCTCCCAAATAAGGAAGCCTAGTGCTAGGGACACAAAAAGGGATAAATTCATCGAGATTGAAAATCAAAAACATTTACCATTAACGATATATCCCGGACTGATCAGTTTCTACCTCTTTCTAGCAAAACAAGCAGAATATGTTTGCCAAGGCCAGGTTCATCAGCGGGACGCCTTTGTTAATTCTATATATATATATATATATATATATATATATATATATGAGTATTCGTATATACATACATAATATATATATATGTACGTATGTACGTATGCATGTATGTATGTATGTATATATGTATGTATTTATTATGTATGCATGTATGCATGTGTGTATGACATCACTGCACCATACTAAACATATATACACCTTGAATGGCATGATGCTTTGTTTTCGTCTGAATGAAAACTTCTTCATAGATATGTTGCACTAAAACCCAATACATAATGGAACAAGGCAAACACCGTCGTACCAATAAGAAAACGACAGAAGCGTTTCGCCCTATTTTGTGTTTGTCAACGATGTGTTGTCCAGGAATTTCGTCAAACGGGGACATGACAATTGACACTCTTTGAAAAAGGAGTAAACCTGATTATCTTTCTCGTGAGTTACTTCTGCGATGAAGTTCTGTATATTTAAACCCTGGCAATCTATATAAGATTGGAGTGGGGGGGTGTCAACTCAAACAAAATAGTAAATTCTTTAAAGACTTTTGCTTTAGATGTATTTGTTGCAAGAAATTGCTACGTCTCTTTCTCCAACGTTTTACAGGGTTTAACAAGTGTCCAACCACTGAAAGATGTTCTCTCGATAAAAGCTACTGCAAACCGACACAAGTAAACTTCTGAAA
Organism: Octopus sinensis; assembly: GCF_006345805.1. Lineage (NCBI taxonomy): Eukaryota > Metazoa > Mollusca > Cephalopoda > Octopoda > Octopodidae > Octopus > Octopus sinensis. The sequence continues at coordinate 17,334 of NW_021835690.1, forward strand.
AACAAAATAAGAATTTTTGTAGGCGCAGGATTGGCTGTGTGGTAAGTAGCTTGCTAACGCGCATGCGTCGAGTTGTTTACTGTGTCGAGTTTTGACTAGGCGGACAGAATCTTTTGAGCTGCTCGCCAGCGGTTTGTTGGCGAGTGGAAAATAATGTATTCGGACCTTAGCGAGTACGAACTGTCCACATCAGAGGAGGAGCTCGTTAAGGCGGTGAACAGAATGGACCAGCATTTGGAAAAAATAAAAGGTTTTGCTGACGCGGCAGAGGTAAAGAAAAAGGAAGTAGACCTAACTGAACTGAAGGAGCTGTATAAGATGACACAGAAGGTGGGAAGTGACGTAAAGTTACTACCCCCGAAAACGGTTATGGTAAATATGGAAAGGAAAACTATTACCTACAAGGTGCACTCAGTGGAGAGTAGGAGGGTGGAGCAGATGAAGATGGAAAAAGTAGAAAAAGCTCTCAAGGGGCTTTCAAAAGAAGTAACATATATAGCAAAAGGAAGCGGATATGGGACGGTGGTTGTCCAGTTTAAAACAGAAGAGGAGGCAAAGAGGCTGGCAAGTACAACCGTAAAAACTGAGGAACTAGTACTTCTACCCTCCTATCTTGGAAGAAAGAATTCTAAGGTGAGGGTAGAAGGAATTCCACCTGACATAAAAGTGGCTTGGGTTGCGGCAGCCGTCCTCGTTGGAAGTGAGGAGGTGACTGTCCTCCAAGCCACAGAGACAGAGGAAGGAAGCTACAAAGGAAAATTACTGGAAATGATCATACAAGCGGAGGCGAAGGAGCTGGAAAATTTGCCGGAAACGGTGACAATGGGAGAAATAGTATTGAGAGTATGGGTAGAAGGCAGAACCCCGCGGTGCTTTAAATGTGGCCAAAAAGGCCACATTAGAGCACACTGCCCCCTACAGAAGAAAAAGATAGAGGAAAAAATAGATGAACCAGTTGAGGAGACAAAGAAGAAAAAAGAGGACGAAGACAAAGACGGACGAAAGGAGGAAGAATGGATAGTAGCAGAGAGCAGAAGTAAGAAGAGGAAGAAAAGAAAGAACACTGAGTGTGAAATGGTACCCCAGTCCAACTCCATCCCACCCAAGACCACTCAGACCCACCCGCCCCATACAGACACCAGACCCACCCACTCCCTTTCCCCACAAGAAAAAAAGAAAAAGAAAAAAGAGCAGACACCACAGAATTTAGAAAACCCCTCCCCCTGTGAAAAAGGTTGCGAAAGAATGTTGTCTTTAAGCGATAGTGAGAGTGGAAAAAGAAGGACTAGACCAGAGATTAGAGAAGAATTCAGACTCAAAGGCAGCGAGTGGTGTTGCTCAGAGTGGGGTGAGTAGCGCACTCGTCATATTTCATTTTCAGATATCATGCATGTTCTCATAAACTTAATCTATTTTCTCACGTTCATTTTCATGTCACTCACAGTATCATTTTATTTTTACATATTTTTAATTGTTATATGTCTCCACATGTTTTGTAGTGTCCCCTCTATGTAATGCCTTTATGGCAAAATAATTGAAATAAAGTAGCTTGCTAACCATCGTCGGAGTCGGACGTCTTTTTTGGCAGCTGCCTCAGATGTCACGTGTTGCCACGTGAAATATTGAACATTTTACGTCAACGGGTAGGACGTTCGAATATTCTTGGAGGCCTAGTGAGGTTTATTGCCTGCCTGTAATACTTTTTAGCGTTAACGTTATTTAGCATTAATATTTTTTTGCGAGTAATAGACTTCACTTTGCTTCGGATATATTTTTTCGGCCTGTTGTCGTATTTAATGTCTCACTTTTTAGTGAGAATTGTGTTTTTTGAGGAGGCGTAGTCCCTCCGCAAAAATATTTTTGATTCATTGGAGTACCCATTTCACTTTTGGATTACCACACGTGAATTATTGAACCTTTTGGCAACAGCAGGTAGGACGATTTGAATATTTTTAGAGGCCTAGTGAGGTTTATTGCCTGCCTTAACGCCTTTTAACATTAACGTTATTAGCATTAATAAATTTTTTTTGCGGGTAATAGACTTCACTTTGCTTCAGATGTATTTTTCTGCCTGTTGTCGTATTTAAAAGTCTCACTTTTTTAGTGAAAATTGTGTTTTTTGAGGAGGCGTAGCCCCTCCTCAGAAATATTTTTGATTCATTGGAGTACCAATTTCGCTTTTGGATTACCACACGTGGAATATTGCACCTTTGGATTACCAGGAGGCACCAAGGACATTCTTGGACTGTTTTTACAAGCACCGGAATTACCTAGGATTGCCGTGACGTTTGGCCTGGACTACATTTTCGGCCAAAAAAATAATAATTCTTTGCCACATTTGAACTCCTTCTTCTAGCTATCCTTTGTTTGAACTCCGAACTGTTTTTATTGTAACTCTCGTTTCCATTTTGTTTTTGCTTCCCTCTTTCTATCACTTTTGTGTTTTTCCTATTTTGAACTGTATTTACATTTTTGTTAAAAATGGCAAAGGAACTGATTGTGTGGGAGCTGGAAGCTCCCAAAAAATACATAAGAACGCTGGAGGATAAGACCGTGGTACTGAGAACTTATTACAAGTCGCTCAACACAATCATGGTCTTTCCGAAGGCGAAAATTATTGAAGAGCTGGCAGACTACATGCCAGCCGTGAAATATATCACACGGGGAGCCAAATACGCAACGGTTTGGTTGCTGTTTGACTCCCCAAAAGATGCTTGCGATTTTGCAAGCAAGCCCATTGAGGGCAAAGAAATCTTGTTTCTCCCTAGTTACAAGGGAGAAAAATTGACAAGACTATGGGTCTGCGGCCTGCCACCCGGCATTGAACCCGAGTGGATAGAAGACTCTATCCGCCGGGGTCTGGGTGACAGGGACGCAAAAATCCTAATGTCAATATACAGCCTGCGGCTGATTGGGAGGGGTCTAAGGCTACCATAACCCTATGGACCCAGTCAGCCAAGAGTCTGGTTTTGCCGGACTTTTTGAGAATGGCCGGGTCCAAGTATCCGGTGATGATTGAGGGACGCCCCCCCCCCCAAGTGTCACCTGTGTTTGGAGACCGGCCACATCAAGAAGAGCTGCCCCAGGGACCAGAGTAGGATCCTGGAGCGGCTGATATTGGAGCCTCTCCCTGCCTCTTCAATGGAGGGAGAGAAGCAAAATGAGGAGGGGGAAAAAATCCTCCTCCAAAAGAAAAAGAAAGGTGGGGAGCAATGGCGACCCACCAAAGGACCTGAAAGCTGCGGGAGAGGAGAACCCGGTGCGCACAGCTCCGGAACCTCAGCCTCCTGTGGCCCAGGGCCAGAAGAAAAAGAAAAAAAGAGAAACGGAGCGCCGCCGGCGGATTGCTACACGCAGACGGCGTTTCCCGAGTATCCCGGGTCCTCTCAGGCGGGTGTGCCGCCTGAGGGACAATTCGTGGAAGATTTTGTGCTCCTCTTTTTTAAAGGAGAAAAGGTGGAAAGCACCGTAAGAAAAGTGAGAAAGAGAGGACGTTGGGAGGTACTCCGGTCCTGTACGGAGGACCCCGAGTGGCTTTCGCAGTTGGCTGCGGAGGTCGTGGGAAGGGCTGATCTACACAGGATCGTGGGTTCCTTCTCAGCGGACTCCTTCGAGACTATACCTCTGGACACCGGCCTGACCAGCGAGTATTGCCTCGATGAGGCAAGAGCGATGGTCGGCCGGGTCACATAGGCTGTGTAACATTTTTGTAACATGTGGAAGAGGAGGTTTATTACCTCCTCTAAAATTTGTAAAATTTGTAATTGAATGTTAATTTAAACATTTTTTGTAACATGTTGAAGAGGAGGTTTATTGCCTCCTCTAAAATTTGTAAATTGAATATCATTGTGAACATTTTTGTAACATTTTGAAGAGGAGGTTTATTGCCTCCTCTAAAATTTGTAAACTGTAAATTATTGTATTAAATGTAATTATTGAACATTGTTTTAGAGAAGCGAGAGTCGGCGGGCGCTTTTGACTTCTCCCATCACCATCTTCATCCACCACCACCATCATCCATTAATGTCCTTGTCCAGCCCGTAGCTACTCTGTGTGCTGCCCTAGTGGCAAAATATTTGAAATAAAGTAGCTTGCTAACCAACCACATGGTTCCGGGTTCAGTCCCACTGCGTGGCATCTTGGGCAAGTGTCTCTGCTATAGCCCCAGGCCGACCAATGCCTTGTGAGTGGATTTGGTAGACGGAAACTGAAAGAAGCCTGTCGTATATATGTATATATATATATATGTAAGTGTGTGTGTATGTGTTTGTGTGTCTGTGTTTGTCCCCCTAGCATTGCTTGACAACCGATGCTGGTGTGTTTACGTCCCCGTCACTTAGCGGTTCGGCAAAAAGAGACCGATAGAATACGTACTGGGCTTACAAAGAATAAGTCCCGGGGTCGATTTGCTCGACTAAAAGGCGGTGCTCCAGCATGGCCGCAGTCAAATGACTGAAACAAGTAAAAAGAGTAAAAGAGTATATCTATAAAACTTATCTTTAAATGGCTGTGGAGTACACCAGAATAAAATAGCGAAGAAACTGGTCCACAGGTAAAAAATAAATAAATAAATAAAATGGTTGAGAAACTCTGGACTAAACTTATAACTCATGTCGCTCAAGAGATTTTCTCTTAGACAAAATTCATGGGAACATGACTACCAACGGTGTTATGATACACACATGGCAATGCATATGTGTGTGTATATATATATATGTGTGTATGTGTGTGTGTGTGTGTGTATATGAAAACACTGACGCATACATTATGTATTTCTGGACAGTCATGCTATCAAAATATTAATCTTACTCTAAATCAACGCAATTGCTTTTACCTCAATTATCGTATGTTCTCTAGAAAATCTACACGGAATAAAATCGATTTCGTTAATACTATTTCGTCCGTATAAAGATTGTAATGTCTAGGCTACATTTATGCATTTGTTTGAATGACTATTGATTTATATATATATATATATATATATATATATATATATAAAATTATAAATTAGGGTATCTATGAGATACCACCATGCTGAAAATACCAGCCATGAACCGACTCTAAAACCACAAGTTTTCATACAGCAACACGGAGAAAAGACAAAGAGACAAGATGAAACTAGTAAAAAATTACTGGATAATTCTAGATCCCGGATTTCTGACTTTGTATTTAGAAATGCTTTGCCTCGTCTAAATGCAAAGTCAGAAATCCGGATCTAGAATTATCCAGTAATTTTTTTTCTAGTTTCATCTTGTATCTTTTTCTTTTCTCCATGTTGCTATATGAAAACTTGTGGTTTTAGAGTCGGTTCATGACTGCTATTTTCAGCATGGTGGTATCTCGTAGATACCCTAATCTATAATTTTAATAATTATTACCTTTGAAGGTTATTTTTTCCATGCTGACCACTTGATAAGTTAGTTATTTTATCTTAAATTAACGATCTTATCTTTATTTATATATATATATATTATATATATATATATATATATATATATATATATATGTGTGTATGTGTGTGTGTGTGTGTGTGTGTGTGTGTGTGTGTGTGTGTGTATGTATGTATGTATGTATGTATGTATGTATTTATGTATGTATTTATGTATGTATGTATGTTCTTTTAAAGAATTTGTTCTCGAAGTACATATAAAGCTATAAATACTGGCTTGAAAAGCCTTTTGAGATCGAGAAAGTCGAAGAATGCCTGTTAGGCTCGAACCTACATTTCTTGTAGACATGACAGGCGCTTTACTATTGTATGGAATCAATCGTTCGAATGTCTTTATCCATTTTAGAAACGTTATTCTTACCAGCGAGAATTCTATATCGATGACGTCACAAGAATTTATAAACTTTCAAGAGAACTGTAGATCCCTTCTCAAAACGTGTACGAAGAGTTGTTCTCGGGTATAAACATAACTGGGAGCTTATTATTGCTTCATACGGAAACTGTTTATAATATTGCATAAAATATATTCACCCGTTATTTTCTATGAATCGGAGTGTTAATTTATATGAAGAGGTTAAATGTATGCAAACAGAAACTTATAACGATTTATAAAGTATGAAACTAGAATATTTTACAAAGACAGTTTTAAATGTGAGACAATGTATTCTAACTTCTGTACCATCGGGAAACGTATTAAGTTTCTGAATATAACCATCGTAAATCATTACTTAAGAGTATTATAAATAGATCTATTAGAATCTCAGATCTCTCCTATAATGAAGAACTATTCAATTATCACGCAAACTATTAAAATCAAGCTTTAGCTGCAAGTGGATTTAAACAAGATATTAAACATATATAGATTATCCATTAGATGAGTGCGTGAAATTTGTCTTCTTGAAATCTGAACCTGTTCTCTTCTAATATATATTTCTTTATTGCTCACAAGGGGCTAAACATAGAGGGGACAAACAGGGACAGACAAAGGGATTAAGTCGTTTACATCGACCCCAGTGCGTAACTGGTACTTAATTTATCGACCCCGAAAGGATGAAAGGCAAAGTCGACCTCGGCAGAATTTGAACTTAGAACGTAACGACAGACGAAATACGGCTACGCATTTCGCCCGGCGTGCTAATGTTTCTGCCAGCTCGCCGCCTTCTCTTCTAATATATAACACAATATACAGTATATCAGAGACAGAGGGAAATCGTACCAGCAGATCTAGTCAGAACGCCAGATGTATTTGGTTTCCGTGAGGCCTTGTTAATGTCAAGTAGGAAACTACTCCGCAGTATATTTCTACAAGTAATTCTTACATTTCACGAAACAACTGTACGCTCATATGTGGAAATTGAAGTACCCCATATACACGTGCACCTATTTATTCTCTCCTAGTTCTATGCCGTCAACACTCATTGGACTACAGCGACTTGAGGTGACGTGTTGGAGGAGCAAGTTGTTCAATTCGAGTACGTTTCTTCTGCTTGTACTAGTATTTGTTTTTGTACATACACAGAATGCCATCTCTTTCTCTCTCCCTCTTTCTCTCTTTATATATATATATGTGTGTGTGTGTGTGCATGTGTATGTATGTATGTATGTATATATATATATATATATATATATATATATATATATATATGTATACATACAAAGTTATATACATATATATGTGGATATTGTGATTGTGACCTCTTTCGGTCATGAATGACCATGGAATTGCACCGAGAAAGTTACCCTCCGAGGCACAAGTCTGGGAAAAGTTGTTTATGGAAGACCAGCCTCTCCTCTCCACGTCACCGATGTTATCCAAGGGAAAGGCAAAGGCCAATACAGCTTGGCACCATTAACGTCGCAGCTCATTTATTAACGTGCAAGTGGCTGAGCACTCCACAGACACGTGTGCTCTTAATGTAGTTTTCGGGGAGATTCAGCATGACACAGAGTGTGACAAGGCTGGCCTTTTGAAATACAGGTACAACAGAAACAGGAAGACAGAGTGAGAGAAAGTTGTGGCAAAAGAGTACAGCAGGGTTCGCCACTACCCCTGCCGGAGCCTCGTGGAGCTTTAGGTGTTTTCGCTCAATAAACACTCACAATGCCCGGTCTGAGAATCGAAACCGCGATCCTACAAGTTCGATTTTATTCCCTCAAATAATAATAATAAATAAATATATATATATATATATATATATATATATATATATATATATACAGACATATATATACACATATATATACATATATATGCATATATACATACATTTATACATGCATACATACTTGCATACATCTCAGCGATTGGAAGTTTTGTGGATCCTAGAAGAGTAACATCGCTTTCATATTTTTCCTGCATATCCTTCCTTTAATCGACTTCTGGTTATTGCAGCAATATTCCAGTCCCGTTGTTTCTGTCATTGCTGCCACTGTTATCATTTTACTTATTGTTTATTTTAGTGTTGTTTGTAACGTTCATTTTTTTTCCTTCAAAATCAGAAGCAGACAAAACTGATATTCTTGTCTCCTTGTTGTCGTCTGCCGTAAAAGCTACCACCGTAGTGTTTCAACTTAGACAGTCGCTTAATGTATGCATCACTCCCCGTCGCGCCGTCGCTTTTTCATTTACACAAAATTTCAATCCTTCCCTGTTACATTTCCGAATACTGTTACTTTCTCACAATCATCTAGAAAACTTTTTTCTTTGATTTCTTCTCAAATAAAAAACAGATTTTGTAAAACATAATTTTAAAATCAGACGATTCCCTTTTGCCGATGAAGGGGAAAAACGGAAAACTTACCGAAACGAAGTGGGCCACGTCTTCTTTACACGTGACAAAAGTTTTAAACAAAACACGTCCTAATTTGAATGAAATGTTTGGAGGGAAAAAATCATGTATTTTACAGAGCCAATGTCGAAGAAGAAGAAGAAGAAGAAGAAGATGAAGTAGAAGAAGAAGATACGATCGAACGAGTGTGCAAAAACAGGACGTGTCATAAAATATCAATATAGATATAATAACAAGAAAATGAGAAACAGTTGATAAAATAAACGAATAAAAGATATTTTAAAAGAAACAGAATAAACAACTCTTATATTAATATGAATTATTGATGAAGCCTCACTTCTAAGAAAAAGTAAAAATGAATGAAATAAATTATACACTAAAGAATATTCAAATATCATACATACATACATATACATATATATATATATATATATATATATATATATACATATATACATACACACATTTACGTGTTTTTATGATTGCATGTTGGCACTTTTGAAGCAAATTGTATCAAAAGACTAATGTATTATACATAACACTCTCGATGCGTTCTGTCTTTCACCGATTTACGCTACACTTTTCACACGTCCTAATGGCAAACGAAGAATTCGCTGCCAACACGAACCCGTCAAAATTGATCTTCAAGCTAGCTAACTTTGAAAATGCCTCCTGGAATCTAATCAAAACTATTGATTGGTATTTTTCATAATTACTGATATTGTTTATTCTTATTGATATTCAGTTACGTTTTTGTAGATTTTTTTTTGTTCATTTAGCATTTAGTCAGCATGTGGTTGTTCGTTTATATTACAATATTTTTCTGTTTTATTGATTATTATTGATCAAACACGTATATGGTATAAGAAGAAAACAACAGGATATCAACAAAATTTTTTTTAATTTCACATAAAAATTAAGAAGTTATAAAAATAAAGTAAAATAAATAATACAAAACATAACAGTAAAATTAAATATATCTTAACACCCCCACCTACCCATAGCCGAGTTTTAAATATTATAGATCATTTAAATATTATCTCTATTTTTGGTTGAGTTTTCTTTTCGTTTTTACCACCTTCATCTTCATAATCAATGTATAAATCGTCACACTTATGAGCAGAAATAATTAGCATGAACGTCATCATTTATATGAAACATCTTCTCCATCATTATCGTTATAATTGTCACGATCATGATCATGAATATCACCACATCATCATCATCGTCATCATCATCGTCATCGTCATCGTCTTCGTTAACGTTGTTGCTATCGTAATTGTCGCCAGCCGTCGTTAATGTCGTCGCCAACGTCGCACTCCTCGTTGTCCTCCTAATCATTGTCACTGTACTCAGAGATAAGGCGAATAAGGCGGCGAGCTGGCAGAAACGTTAGCACGCCGGACGAAATGCTTAGCGGTATTTCGTCTGCCGCTACGTTCTGAGTTCAAATTCCGCCGAGGTCGACTTTGCTTTTCATCATTTCGGGGTCGATTAAATAAGCACCAGTTACGCACTGGGGTCGATGTAATCGACTTAATACCTATGTCTGTCCTTGTCTGTCCCCTCTATGTTTAGCTCCTTGTGGGTAATAAAGAAATAAGTATTTTGTCTGCCGTTACGTTCTGAGTCTCGGGGTCGATTAAATAAGTACCAATTACGCATTGGGGTCGATATAATCGACTTAATCCGTTTGTCTGTGTTTAGCCCCTTGTGGGTAGTAGGAAATAGGTATTTCGTCTGTCTTTACGTTCTGAGTTCAAATTCCGCCGAGGTCGACTTTGCCTTTCATCCGAGTAAATTAGTACCAGTTACGCACTGGGGTCGATATAATCGACTTAATCCGTTTGTCTGTCCTTGTTTGTCCCCTCTATGTTTAGCGCCTTGTGGTTAATAAAGAAATAGGTATTTCGTCTGTCGCTTCGTTCTGAGTTCAAATTCCGCCGAGGTCGACTTTGCCTTTCATCCTTTCGGGGTTGATTAAAAAATTACCAGTTACGCACTGGGGTCGATATAATCGACTTAATCCGTTTGTCTGTCCTTGTTTGTCCTCTCTTTGTCCCTTGTGGGTAGTAAAAAATAGGTATTTCGTTTGTCTTTACGTTCTGAGTTCAAATTCCGCTGAGGTCGTCTTTGCCTTTTATCCTTTCGGATCGAATAGTGAACATTTTCGCCGACAGGAATCTTTTCTCTAGCTCTATTTTTCTTTTCAGGTGAAAAGTGAAAAAAATTCACCAATGCAGAGCCAGAGACGCTGCTACATGTCTTCAGTGCTTTCACTCTAGTCTTCATATCACCTCTTTCGCAATTGCTATTGCTACGAGAAAACAATTCTTACCTTCTTTCGATAAGGAAACAGGTGGGTCAATTTTTAGAATTGACTCAGAAGACAGTTGTTCAACTCAAGCCCACACGTCTGACACCTCCGAACACCGAACAATATCATGCAGGTCGGTTTCTCTATCCTGCCTGCTTCTCGGACAGGTCAATAGGCCGGGGCAACCGTGTCTTGTGAGCTTGTCTCGAACGGGCAAAGCTCCTCAGTAACACTACCAAGCCAGAGACTTCTGAAAGTTATCCAGGGTCTCCGTCCCGAATGTACATTAGAACAGACTGGCCATTTGATTATCATCGAGAACTAGGGTTTCCCCCAAGGTATTGTCACATCCCTACTCTACCATCCGTCTATAGAAAGATGCGGCTGAACCACCAGCGCTGGCATTACCTGAGCGACGGAATAGCAGGAAAGCCTTACGGCACTCCGTAAACTATGTACCCAACTTCGATCTACGATAGAACCAGGTTTCCCATCCACCAACACTAGTGAACCTGGGAAATTTCTGTTTAGCAAGCGGAGACCACACCTGTTCACCATCCAGGTGAAGCCACAGATGTCTCAACTTCAGCGCATGTCTGCGCATCAATAGGTTGTTGATCTTGGTTTCTGCTAATCTTGAAATTATGTAAATTGAAGTGCTGAGGAAGAGGCTGTAGAGAAGAGAAAGAGGAGAGAGCTTTAAAGGAAGAGTAAACCAGAGTGTTACGGATAATGAACAAAAGTAGGGATCGGGGAATTAGCTTTGACAACGGTGAGATACAGCTTGGTAATTTAAAGTAGAAACCGTTTAACGACTGTAAAATAATCCTGTTAACTAATGATTTATGCATATTGGTTATTGAACCTTTGCAGATCAAATAAATGGGATTTCATAAGATTTAGAAGTATTGGTTATTTAATAGTAACCACTATCATGGCCATTCGAGAATATCCTTCCGTCTGCTGTATTTGTACTTTGTCATGGGCAGCAACAGATCATAATTGACACATTTTCTTAACCACAAACTGACACCCAACGTTTTGTAAAACGGGATGATGTGTATTTTAGATGTTTGACTGAGGAAATAAGGGGTAAACAACCTCGAGTTTATAGTTTGTTAGGCTCGCTCTGTGGATCTAGTCTATACGGATTCCTATCTTCTTCGCTTGAAATTCTGTTAGACAGATTTTCTCGGTTTTCTGACATGGTGTTGTGACTGAGGTATTCACCTGGATTTCTCCAATCTTATTTCATTTCACTTTGTTGTGGGGGGATGCATGCGTGCGTGCGTGTGTACGTGTGTGTGTATGTTTATGTATGTATAAAGAGATTTGTGAACATGTTTCTTGTGGTTTATACAGAGCCAATAAAACACCGACATTGCGTCCCGAGACTATCGGGAAAATGGAAGAAGATCAGTAACATGAGCTGTTAACCTTCAGGACACAAGAGTCAGATGGTGATATTAAACTGCTCGACTTAATATATATGCAGTTACACAAAACAGGGGCTATGAATTCTAGGTTTTCGTAAAGTTCATTCTGCACAGTTTCACGGAAAAGGTTTTCAACAGTTAATCGCTTTGATAGAAAAACACTTTAAATGTATGACGTCTGTTTACATAACATACATGTAAAGGTTTAATGTGTGGCCGAATATTATAAGCTGAAGATTGAAACTGAAAATATGATAGTTTTACCAACAAAATAAATACAATGCATACTCATAATAAACGTACGTTATTACGTGTTTCTGCTCTTTATTAATTATTACAAATGCATACAAGGCGATGCCACAGCATGTCCGCAGTCAAACGACTGAAACTAGTAAAAGATAAAAGATAACAGTTATACAGACACCGATAATTAAAAAAACTGCTCGCAATTTTCATTGCGGTATTTATCCAGTACATTATACATTTGATTCGGTTTGAAGCAATGGTTTCCGTCTTCTACTAATCATGTACAATTGCTGTCTAAAAATATACAATGTTTAATATTATTAAAATTCAAAAGCAGCCGTATATTATTTTACCTTAAACTGTTTTCGAAAAGAGCTTACTATGTTACATTTAGTGAGCAATATTACAAAATTTTGAATTAAAATTTGATGACCATAAATACAGACATAATATTTATTCTTTGAAATATTACAAACGTTCTAAGTTCAAAAGGAAATGTTTATATTGATGAAAAAGTTTTCAGAAAAATATTTATGACTAGCAAAAATGCTGTTATACGCACACATGCACATACACACGCACCTACATACGCACACACACATACACACAAACGAACATTTATACTTGCAGGCATTTGTATAAAAATATACGTATATATCTTTATAAGTAAGTGTGTGTATTTCGATATATATTTGTATATGTACATCTATGTATATATATAGATAGATAGATAGATAGATATACATATACATATATATATACATATACATACATATATACGGAATACATGAAATAAAAAAGAACTGATACAAGTCAACGTGGCCCGTGGAATATATTTGAATACCAAAAATGGATAAAGATATATTATATAACATATAATACACATTCTCCATTTATTAGAATTACCTCATCTTCTAAAGAATGGGAAATAATACCTGAATATCAATTGGGACGACCTTCTATGAGAAAGTTAGACAATCTCAAGATTCTATAACTCACCAAAACTGACAGAGAAAGTGATATGTTCTCCCCAGAAAAACAAATATCTTCTCAATGGCACGTGAACGTCTGAGAATTAAGGATTCTTGTTATTATTATAAGAAATGCTCCCAACAGCAATTAGTAGATTGCTCTACATTCAATGGAATTCATGTTGTATGGCATTTCAATTAACTTTATCTCTATTCATCATATACCCGATTTTTGGCAAAACTGAGGTAATATTCTTGATTCCTTTGCGTATATTACCTAGTCTGTAAATACGTTATGGATTCATGTATTGGTTATTGAAACTTTGCAGATCAAATAAATGGGATTTCATAAGATTTAGAAGTATTGGCTATTCAATAGTAACCACTATCACGGCCATTCGAGAATATCCTTCCGTCTGCTGTATTTGTACTTTGTCATGGGCAGCAACAGATCATTATTGACACATTTTCTTAACCACAAACTGATACCCTACTTATGGGGATGACGCTTTGTAAAACGGGATGATGTGTATTTTAGATGTTTGACTGAGGAAATAACCTCGAGTCTATAGTTTGTTAGGCTCGCTCTATGGATTTAGTCTATACGGATTCTTATCTTCTTCGCTTGAAATTCTGTTAGACAGATTTTCTCGGTTTTCTGACATGGAGTTGTGACTGAGGTATTCACCTCGATTTCTCCAATCTTATTTCGTTTCACTGTGTGGGGGGTGCATGCCTGCGTGTGTGTGTATGTTTATGTATGTATAAAGAGATTTGTGAACATGTTTCTTGTGATTTATACAGAGCCAATAAAACACCGACATTGCGTCCCGAGACTATCGGGAAAATGGAAGAAGATCGGTGACATGAGCTGTTAACCTTCATCACACAAGAGTCAGGTGGTGTTATTAAACTCCTCGACTTACTATCTATGCAGTTACACAAGACAGGGGCTTTTGCACAGTTTCACGGAAAAGGTTTTCATCAATTAATCGCTTTGATAGAAAACGCTTTAAATGCATGACGTCTGTTTAAGTATTACATCTAAAGATGTCTAAGTATCTTCATAATGGTAAAGCCTCATGAAGAAGGAACATATGTCATTTAGTTTCCCTTCAAGCTGGTCGCGACTAGCATCTAGCTGTTCTTTTTTAACTTTGTTTAGAAGTAGAGATAAATTTAATTATGTAATGTGTGTGTGTTTGTATGTATGTCTGTATGCATGCATGTATGTATATATATATATATATATATATATATATATATATATATATATATATATACATATATATATATACATATATATATATATATATGTCTATTTTTAATTTTTACTCTTTTTTTACTTTTGTTTCACTCTTTATACTTTGGCCATATTGGGGCATCACCTTGAATGGTTTTAGTCGAACACATCGACCCCAGAACATATATTTTAAGCCTAGTATATATTTTATCGGTCTTTTTTGACGAACTTCTCGCTACTGTGACTTAGACACGCCAACACCGGTTGTCAAGGAGTAATGGGATACACACATACACACCCACACATATATATATATATATATATATATATATATATACATATATAAACACATGTATATATATATATATATATACCACGGGCTTCTTTCAGTTTCCGTATACCAAATACACTCACAAGGATTTGATCGGCCCGAGGCTATAGTAGAAGACACTTGCCCAAGGTGCCACGCAGTGGGACTGAACCTGAAACCATGTGGTTGGTAATCAAGCTTCTCACACACACACACACATACATACATACATACATACATACACATACACAGATATATATACATATATATATATGTATGTATATATGTATGTATGTATGTATGTATGTATGTATGTATGTAGTTTCCTTGAAACATATATAATAATATATATATTGATATATATTCTTTAATGAAATCTTACAAAGATATGTTTTCGAAGCTGTCGATGACATACATATTGGTGAGAGCAATAATTTGTTTACAGAAAGTAAAAAAAAAAAACGGATTTATCCGTCACCGTTACACAACTTAACGGTGTGAGATAAGAAGTACGCAGCGTTGAACAGAATATCTT
Organism: Octopus sinensis; assembly: GCF_006345805.1. NCBI lineage: Eukaryota > Metazoa > Mollusca > Cephalopoda > Octopoda > Octopodidae > Octopus > Octopus sinensis. The sequence goes on from NW_021835690.1 coordinate 32,630, forward strand.
CAAGAACTCTTCCCATCCGTACAGTAGTAGACGAATCATAAATTATGAAATTTTTATCAAGTGTTCCAATTTCACGTTGATTATGTATAAAATTTAATAATATCATTCAGTTTTTATGTTATGCATTGATCATAAGAGATTTATTGAACGGTTAGGAAGGTTTGAAGTTATTTTTCTTTATAAAAACAAATTAATTTCGTTAAAAATTCATCACCATAATCCAAATACGCTTCTTTGAAAACGTATCACTGTAAAATGTCATTAAAATATGAATTATGAAGAAAGTTTCGAGGAAGCTATGTAGGTATGTAGGTATGTAGGTAGGTAGGTAGGTAGGTATGCAGGTAGGCAGGTAGGTAGATAGATAAGTAGGTATGTAGGTAGGTAGGTAGGTAGGTAGGTAGGTATGCAGGTAGGCAGGTAGGTAAGTAGGTAGGTAGGTAGGGCGGCGAGCTGGCAGAAACGTTAGCACGCCGGGCGAAATGCGTAGCCGTATTTCGTCTGCCGTTACGTTCTCAGTTCAAATTCTGCCGAGGTCGACTTTGCCTTTCATCCTTTCGGGGTCGATTAAATAAGTACCAGTTGCACACTGAGGTCGATGTAATCGACTTAATCTATTTGTCTGTCCTTGTTTGTTCCCTCTGTGTTGTGGTAGTAAAGAAATAGGTATGTAGGTAGGTAGGTAGGCACGCATGTATATATGTTTCTTTATTACCCACAATGGGCTAAACATAGATGGGACAAACAAGGACAAACAAACGGATTAAGTCGATTACATCGACCCCAGTGCGTAACTGGTACTTACTTTATCGACCCCGAAAGGATGAAAGGCAAAGTCGACCTCGCTGGAATTTGAACTCAGAACGTAACGGCAGACGAAATACGGCTACGCATTTCGCCCGGCGCGCTAACATTTCTGCCAGCTTGCCGCCTACATATATACGCATGTATACATGTATTATGAATGCTTATATCTGTGTGTATGTATATATATATAGAGAGAGAGAAGGAAGCAGATAGAAAAACATCGACGTAAACGCCTACTTTAACTGCATGTCATTTCTTCAAGCTTCTACAATTGTCGAACCTGAGATCTGTTTTGCTAGTTACACAACAATCTGTCAATCTTCTTTCTTTCCCTCATTCCTTTCCTTTTCTTTCCACTTCACATTTTTTCTGTACAGCCCCTTATTTTTGTTTTTCTATTTCTTTTTCTTTTTTATAGTTATATTTTCCTAGCAAAATCTTCTGGAAATAAAAGGAAATAAAATCGTCAGATGAATTTCTGAATTATCTCTTGTACTCCTAAACATTCGCCAACTATAACAAACCTTCGAAACCACTTCCGGATTCAAAGACAAGTGAAGACGGGTTGGAAAATCTAAATATTTATATTGTATGCATATTGAACGTCAACAAACAGCCATGGCTGTTCGTTGACAAATTTTTCCATTTTCTAAAGGTAATTTATGTTGTATTTCTGTTCAAACGACAATTATTCGTTCGAAAAAAAATCTTCTTTTTTGTATCATATATATATATATATGGCAGTGCTGGCCAATTGATCCACCTCTAGAAACACGGTTAGTGGTGTTCCACGGGGCACAGTCTTCATAACCTATACTACAAATTTGTGTGTGTATGTGTGTATACGTGCTTATCAAGTTGATTATCTATATTTCTATATGTGTGCGTAAGCTCATTTATAATACGTTTATGCTAAAGTTAATCTACTTCATACGTTATGCGACAGCGTTGTAGTAAATCAACCTCCAGCTATATACTATTTATTCTTCTTGGGAATTAAATTAAAACTTCTGGTCATTTAGTAAACGAAAGTTTAAGAAATTAACATATTATCGAGTTTCATTCTTGACTACTAACAGGACTCAAGTAGAGCTAAATCGGAACAAAATACAGTAGCACCTCGATTTTCGAACAACTCAGATTGCGAATAAATCGTGCTTTATATATACATATATAAAATTACCTGTTAAAGATAGTTTTTCTTGTGTTTAAATGTACACTATTTTATATTGATAATATGTTGTCTATTGACTTTTTATACATGCTAAGCCACTGGTAGTGAAATTTCTAAAGAATATTCGCTACCCTCTATATTTTACGTATATGATTTACGTATAGCATTTCGAAGATCAGTGAAACTGCACTTGCGCGGTAAATTTGAAAAATTGTAACATATAATGATGGAACACGTGTTACTTGTCTCTAAATTATATGTTAATGTTATGGCGCGGTTACTGATGAGAATTTCGCCTGACAAATTATTTTATTTGCTAGAAAAATTTTAAACCTAGGTATAACCGTAAAAAAATAACAAGGCAAAAGTTTTAATTTTTCATTCCCTTCGAAATTGCTCTTAAATGTGCTTCGGTCGTTTTGACTGCTTCTTCTAGCGTGTGAAATTACCTGTTAAAGGTAGTTTCTCTTGTGTTTAAATGTACATTATTTTATATATATATATGTATGTATATATATATATATTATATATATATATATGTATGTATATGTATATGATTGATTGATTGATTCTAGTTTCAGCTTATGAGCTGTGGCCATGCTGGGGCACCGCCATTTACACCACCATATATATATATATATTATATATACACACACACATATATATATATATATATATATATATATATATATATATATATATAAATCACAATTTATTCATGATCAGAGGCATTCGTAACCGAGGTACTACTGTATTAAATGAATATGAGAAAGACAGAAGATAAAGTACGATTTATTCGTGGTCAGAGGCGTTCGTAAACCGAGGTTCCACTGTATTTATCTTTTATATTTTACGGAGCACCGCCTGGAAGGGTTTAGTTGAACAAGTCAACCCCAGACATTTTTTTAAGTCAATATTTTTGTCACTTCAATTTGTCATTTACGCATTTATATTTTTCTTATTTTAATACAAATTCTTCTATTTAAACATTATTAAATCTCAGAACGAGATGTAAACAGTAATCGCTCGACAATGTAAAGTATAATAGCCATCTCAATATGGCTAACCACAAAGGGGGGTGTTACTGTAGCTTTTTAGCCCCAGGAGATCATCGTCTCCAGCTGGCTTTAGGCACACTTTCTGTGCCCTTATGGTATTTGCAAAGGGAGGCCATCCCTTTCTCGTAAACCTAAGTGATACGCACCGGACCGCGGTTTCGAGGTTATTGCCTCTTATCAACGGGCGGCAATCACTGGATCAGAAAATTAGTACGGTATTTTTAATTTAGTTTCAAATAAATATATGTTCTTCTTATTTTCTTATAATTTCTTTGTCTCCACTTGTATATATTTGCCTCGGTGTATTTTTTTTATACTTTCTTACAGATTAGATAATACGCCTGTCCTTTTCGCAGTAGATCATAGCTAATATTAATGAAATAGAGAAATAATTTATTTTGATTTTTCACAAGATCTGTACAAGAATAGGTCAAATCATAAGATTTGTTCAACAAGAATAAGCCAAATGATATTTGAATGGTCTCCAAATGAAATGATAGACGGCGTTGAGAGAAACGATTTAATTTACTACTTTCCTCTTCGCACCGAATATCATTCACTTTCATTGTGTTTCATGCGAGATTCCTTACTTTCAGACGCTGATTTAAATCATTTGATTATCATAATATATTTTGGAACATGTATTATGACTTTGCATATACTGCATAAAATGTAGAAGGCCAAATCTCCGTTGCTCTCAGCTAATTCTCGAATTAAAACAAAACGCCAACCTCTCAACACAACTTAATCATAAGCGCTTGCTGTTATTATTATGTACTAGCAGTATCGCCCGGCGTTGCTCGGGTTTGTAAGGGAAATAACTATATAAGCATTTTTAGAGATGTAAAGTATAATAGCCATCTCAATATGGCTAACCACAAAGGGGGGGTTACTGTAGCTTTTTACGTTCTGAGATTTAATAATACATTTTTAGAGAGTTACTTCCCTTATATAATAGCAAAAAAAATTATTAAAAATGGGAAAAAATTATGGTAATTTTTTTTTTAATCGTAGACTCATCGTAGACACGCGTTAATACCCAGAAGGGCTCGATATGAATCACGACTATAAGATACCCGCTTTTAGTTACACTGCACCGCAAAATGTGGGAGTAGTTAGAAATCTAAATCGTAGGAGACAGACACACAACTTCACTTTTATATATAAAGATTAGCAGGGGCGTAGACTTGGATTTTTGGATAAGAGGTTCGTTTCATTCCCAGGTGGTTTCGTGGTGGATCACGCTCTGAGACATTTTCGGCAGGTGTCGTCAAATTAGCCCCGGGTTGAGAAACTGTGTGGAAACGTGCCACGTGTATGTGTGTGTGGCAAAGAGACAGAATGCGTGCGTAAATATATCTGTGGATATGTTTGTGTTTCTTTTGTGCGTCTCTCACTGAGTCGGAGTTTATGTCTCCATCGCTGATCCGTTCGCCAAAAAGGAACAAACGAATAAGCAGTAAAGGTTAAATACGGGGATTGATTCTTGAGCAGCTATTCTCTCCAAGGTCATGTCCTACTGATCAATAAGGATTTGATAACTAGATGAATTATATAATATATAATAAAGTAGCAATGTTGACAACATGCCAAATATTCAACAAAAATTAAATTATTATCGAATCGTTATAGCATGAACTACTTGGTGGTAAATATTCCCACATAATTAAACGGGTTATAAGCCAAGATAATTACTTGACAAAACTGTAGACTCCTGAAAAGGATAAAATGAAAATCTTACGTCCATGGTATTCTGCAAAAGATCACTAAAATTACCCCTCAAGATTAGCAATTCAAGCTTCTAGATTTTATCAACAAAATCAAGTTCCGGATGTTCTCCTATCCATTCCAACATATGTTCACCGCACATACTGAAAACCAATGATCATCAAACAAAACTCTAGACTTGGAATATATACAGGGTAGAACTTAGCTTCTCGAACCATTTACTCAATAACAACATTATGCTAAACAACACCGCACGATTACAATAACAAACACTGATCCTAAATGCAAATGATACTGTTTCGCTCATATGTTTTACATACTGATTTATACATACCATATATATATATATATATATATATATATATATATTATATATATATATATATATATATACTACTAATATAGGATGAAGTTTTTTTCTCTTCAGAAAAAAATTCCATCAAGAAATGTGGCAGCATATTAAAATACCTTTACGGTTAAAATTATAAACAACTTATAAGTAAGGGCTAAAGAAAATTATTTCAATGCCAATATGCTGATAACAGACTTTTAAATCGTCAATTTCCACATATAATTTACTCGCTACAGCAAAAACCGAAGAACTGAAGTCGGGCAAGTCGGCCGTTAGAATTTTTTTAAAATTCGTTATTTCTATATTGAATCAATTTCGGAATTAATCTCAAAAACACTTATTCCTCCTCAGTAGAACTTACGAAAGGATATAAATAAGATACTTACATGCGCCCATGGAAAAAGCCGAAGCAAAAAACATGGGTACATTTAAGTACCCCAGTTATATCTAAAAATAAAAATTCTTTGGTCAGCCTCAGTACAACGTGTTGACTGTTCCACACTACAGGTTATAGTGGTTACGTCCCTATAGTGAGTAGTTATAAGTCTACTACTAATATAGGATGATGTTTCTTTTCTCTACAGAAAAAAATTCCATCAAGAAATGTGGCAGCATATTAAAATACCTTTACAGTTAAAATTATAAACAACTTATAAGTAAGGGCTAAAGAAAATTATTCCAAAGTCAATATGCTGGTAACATATTATTAAATCGTCAATTTCCACATATAATTTACTCGCTACAGCAAAAACCGAAGAACTGAAGTCGGGCAAACCGGCCGTTAGAATTTTTTTAAATTCGTTATTTCTATATTGAATCAATTTCGGAATTAATCTCAAAAAGACTACTCGCTATAGGGACTGGTAACCACTATAACCTGTAGTTGGGAACAGTCAACACGTTGTACTGAGGCTGACCAAATAATTTTTATTTTTAGATATAACTGGGGTATATCTGTATATCTGTAGCGAGTAAATTATATGTGGAAATTGACGATTTAATAGTCTGTTATCAGCATATTGGCATTGAAATAATTTTCTTTAAGCCTTACTTATAAGTTGTGTGTATATATATATATATATATATATATATATATATATATATATATATATATATATATATATATATATATATGCTTCGACCAATTCTTCGTTTAGAATTCTTCAATTTTCGTTGATTTGTTCGCTTTGGTATACATATTATTCAGAGTAAGTCAGGTTTTTTCAAAGTAAATAGTGAAATATTATAAATAAAATATTTCGGATCGTTATCAATTAAGCCGAAATAATTTAGTTAGTCCTTCTAGCTATAAATAGTTTCCTAAGAAAAGTCAATTATTTCAACGAAATTTATGAAAGGGATTCGTTCCTTGGTTCAGCAGTATTAACAGGTCTTTCGAACTAAACGAAACAGACCCGGTTTCAAATTTAATACTAATCGCAATTGCAATAGGATCAAAGTCTTGTTTTAGATTTCCAAGAGTTTCAAACTTCATGACACGATCGAGTCAAAACTCTCTCTCCCTTAAATCTGATCCGAACGTTTTAGAGGGTCTTTTTAGAATTTCGTTTACAACAGGGAAGATCTAGGGCGGAGAGCTGACAGAATTGGTAGCACTCCGGGCAAAATGCTTGACGGCATTTCGCCTGTCTGCACATTTCGACTCCAAATTCCGCCGAGGTCAACTTTGCCTTTCACCGTTTCGGATAAAATAAGTACCACTGAGGTTGACTTCACTCTTTTCCTGGAATTGCTGGCCTTGTGCCAAAATATAAACCAATATTTAGGGAGGATGCCTTCTCTGAAATAGAACAATTATTTTTTTTAATTTAGTTCTGGTTATTGATAGACTTCGAAGCACCGGGGAAAATAGACAATAATAAAAGTAGAAATAAATCATTTTCTTTTTATCTGCAGATGAATCATCGCAGTTTAATTTAAATGTTTCCTCTCGGGAATATTGTTTTTAAGTTACGGTCTTAAATTGCAAAGTTGCTTTCAGAATGCTATTCTTTAGGATGCCTTTCAGGTTCCACACGCTGGTACCGGTCAAATATACATCAGTCACATAGTCCGATATCATAAAATACATTTTATTAGAAACCATTATTTATTTTCTATATGTATCAGAAGGAATTAAATGATACTTAAGAAATGATACACTGGGGAGTTTCGAATTTCAAAATAGATATATTTATGTTGCCTTTGTCCGATTAAGATAAATAACAACAATATTAAAATGAATGAAATATTAATGGTACCACTACGGCTACTCTGCTACTCCAACTACTGCTATTCCTTCTTCTTCATCTTCTTCATCTTCTTCGTCTTCATCGTCTTCTCCTCCTTCTTCTTCTTCGTCTTCTTCCTCTTCTTCTACATCGTCTTCATCATCGTCTGCAATATCACCACCATCTTGATTTCTAGATGATCAAATAAGTACTTGCTATGTAGTATTGTTGATTGATTAAATTTTGAAATTCTTGTAAACTTAATATTGTTCATTTAATATAGAAATGTCTAGAATATTCTTGCAGAGAGTTCATATTAATCATTCCTCGTATAATAATTATTCCTCCTATATAATTTTCATTAATAAAACTCTATTGCTACCCGATATGCCATCACTGAACTTAAACCAGAGCATATACTTGGATATTTTTCCAACTTCTGTAGTATGTATAATAGTAAAATTTTCGAAAAGGAAACGCGTAGATATCAAATCTCTCATATTTCTAAGATTAACTTCGAGGTGTGACTTATTTCTTAAAGATAACTATAACACTGGTCAACACAGTTTTTCTACTGGGACAAGAAACCTTCTTTCTTTGCTAATTTTGAGGTGCTGAATCCAAAAATGGCCTCAATTTTCTCCCATCACGTCAGGTTTGAGCTGTATAAAAAACCCTTTTTTAAGAAAAAAATCGCAAATTTTGACCAAAAATGCTATTGTGTCCTGATATTTCTAAATACTATTTTTTTAGTTCTTCAAGCTATAACAATGCAAATTGGCATTGAAACAAACACTGTAAACATTACTGTCATGCAAGGAGAGTGGACGAAAGGTACTCAAATCTCCCTTAAATTTGGGATTCCTATGATATGGCGTGAACCGAAGAATCATCACAATGATTACTACACAAAATACCCATATTTTTATGCTTATGGGACAGCCGTGCCAAAGAACAGCACTGGGTGAAAAAGGTTTGGCCTGTTCGAGAAGAATTGAAAGTCGGGGAGAAAAACGTCATAAATCTTCCACTTGTGTCAAGAGAGTAAATAGTTTTCCCTCCTCTCCACATAAAACTGGGTTTAATGAAACATTTTGTGAAAGCTCTAGACAAGGAAGGTCGTTGCTTCGAGTATATTTGTGAAGTATTTCCTGGCCTCAGCGTCGAGAAGCTGAAAGTAGGTGTTCTTGATGGACTTGATATACGAAAACTTATTCAGGATAAGACCATTGTAAGCAGTATGACTGTCCTAGAATCAAACGCGTGGAATGCATTCGTAGCTACCGTTAAAAACCTTTGGGGAGTAAGAAGTCAGCGGACTATAAGGATCTTGCTGAACATATGCCGACATGCTATCATGCTCTCGAAGCTAACATGAGTATCAAAGTACACTTCCTTCAGTCATCTGGACAGGTTTCCTGAAAACTGTGATGATGTAAGTGATGAACAAGGAAAGCGTTTTCATCAGGACATCAGTGTAATGGAAGAAAGATATGAAAGACGTTGGGATATTAGAAAGATGGCGGACTACTGTTGGGGCATTAAAATGGACAGCCCGGAGAACGATCGTTCACGCCAATCCCGAAAACGAAAATGTATTCCATAGCTGTCAATTTGCTTGCTGGAATGACTTATGATGATTTGAAGTTCATTACTAAAACGATATTTTCTGACAAATGTGATTTTCTTATATTGTGTTTTCTAATATTTTTCCTTAAATAGTGGCTTATATTTTTGTTTCTGTCATGAACCTCAAACATGTCCTAGACCTTGTTCTATAGGGAAATTGCAAAGGTAGCCCTACCCCGGCCCGTATTACCCGATGATAAGGGCACTCTGACCTGGGACAGATCCTGAATCCTTCACGTATCTTTTCATCTATCTATCTAACGATCTTGAATAATGTTAGAGACCATTTGAAATACAGCATATTCGCTAATGAGCAAAAAGGATGTAAACGTGGATCCTATGGTTGTAAAGATCAGCTACTCATATATAAGATGATCTTAGAAGATTGTCACAAACGACACAAAAACTTGCCTGGATAGACTATAAAAAAAAGCTTTTCATAGCCTACCATATAGCTGGATTAAGAAATGTCTGGAAATGTATAAAATAGCGCCTACACTGCGAAACTTTTTGTCTGTAAGTATGAGATCATGGAGAACCACACTGACTTTGAACAGTGACAATGAATCTCTAAATGCTGGAGATGTAAACATTTCATGTGGCATTTTCCAGGGTGACTCACTATCACCACTCCTCTTTTGTCTTGCCTTAATACCTCTCTCAAAATTGCTCAATGATGCACAGTACGGTTATAAATGTTTGATAAAAATATAAACCACCTCATTTACATGGATGATTTAAAGCTCTTTGCAAAAAATGACCAACAACTCAAGGGCTTACTAGCGATTGTTAAACAATTCAGTGATGACATAAGAATGCAATTCGACCTCGATAAATGTGCAAAAGCTACCTTTATCTGCCAAGAAAAGAGGGAGGCCGTGGACTTTTACAA
>NW_021835690.1:47500-72500 GCF_006345805.1 Octopus sinensis
TATATTATATATATATATATATAGATATATATATATATATATTTACATGTGAAGTAAAAGCAACTCTAGCGTAATAAATATTATTAAGTACATATACCAATGTAAATGCTTTGAGTATTTTTGCAGTGACTGCAATGGCGTAGCGAAGTATATAAACTCTCATGTCACCGCTGTTAAAAAAAAATTCAGTTATTGACAGGCGAGATAACCCACTGCCAATACCAGCTCATGAATTGTAAATTTTCATATTTAAATTTTCATATGTAAATTTTCATATGTCAATTTTCGTATGTAAATTTTCTCTTACGTATGCAATTTCCGGCGATACCAGCTCATGATTTTACAAGCCATGAGCATATTAGTCGTGGACTGCCCAGGTGATTCGCCTTCAACACACAGCCACGCCTTCCTTCAGTATGTCACTTAGTTGATGGCATAAAAGATAGACAAGGATATTAGATGCATCCCAACTTCCACTTTGCATATTCACTTAAATTAGGTTTTAGCGCATTAAAATATGTAATATACGTTTAGCTTCTTATATAAGACCAGTTTTTGATTTTTTACTTGTTATTGAGCGTGGGAATACTACATATTATATGCCATCAAATAGGATGCCCTTCTCGACAAAGGTATCCGCTTAGACCTGGTTATCATTTATTGAGTCATCGTCCCTTCCGCTGACAACTTCATTCGCATGAAGATTATCTTCATGATTTTCACCATCATTGTCATCATTGCTATAGTAATTTTTTTCTTATTATCGTTATCTTCGTTATCATCATTTTTGTCAGCAACCTCAACATTGTTATCACCACTATTACTCACCATCACCATCTTTATCGCTGTTACCATCATCATTATCATCAAAGTAATAATAGCAACAACGACAACAACAGCAAGAACAACAACAACAACAATAATAATAATACTAATGATGATGATGATGATGATGATAATAATAATATGCCCTGATGCAGTACCAGGCAGTGGCTCTCATGGCTTGTGATCTTAACTGATTGGAAGTGTTATCATGTACATTGTTTTGTCTTGGTATAAAAGATGGGCTACAGCAAATATTCTGCTCAATACCACAGATTTGCTTGTCAGTTGTTTGACCTTAGCCAGTTGAGCATGTAACTTGGTGGCTGACGATATGTGCATCTCTGACCACGAGCAGAAGTAATGGAGGAGCATCATAGCCATGAGTCGAGGGGAATTCTTTGGGGTTTTAATAATTCACGTTTGGAGACATGGGTGTTTCGTTCAACATCCTTAAACAACCCTTATTAAGGAACATCTTGAGCGGGATAGGTTACTCGAGCTTGGAGAAATGTTAGCACGCCAGGCGAGATGCGTAGCCGTATTTCGTCTGCCGTTACGTTCTGAGTTCAAATTCCGCCGAGGTTGACTTTGCCTGTCATCCTTTCGGGGTCGATTAAATAAGTACCAGTTACGCATTGGGGTCGATATAATTGACTTAATCCGTTTGTCTGTCCTTGTTTGTACTCTCTGTGTTTAGCCCCTTGTGGGTAGTAAAGAAATAGGTTACTCGACCTGAAGAAAATTCTAACTGGGCCCCACCTGCAAGTTCATGCGCTGTTAATCTTGATACGTGATAACCATGTGCACATAAGGTTGTGATGCATGTACCCTTATCAGACGGGTAGTCATGATGGGTATACTGGGCTTCATATATTTTACCCCAGTGTCACTTTGATGGCATGCACTGTTCTCTCACTCAATAATAATATTATTTTTATCATTGCCAACCTAATGTACATTATCTGGCCATTATCGGGATGATTATTATCACCAATATCATCATCATTAATTTTCAGACATCTATCGTCTTCGATATCCAATTCTTTTCTTCCGTGTTTATGCAAGGTTGACTATCAGAATAATATAACTTCATCGCGGTAGAGGCTGTAAATGGCGTGATTATTGCTTCTTCTTACAGAGAAACGAAGGCATACATGTGAGTGTGTGTGTGTGTGAGAGAGAGAGAGTGTGTGTGCGTGTGCGTGTGTGTATATGTGTGTATATATATGTATATATAGTGACTGTTTCTTCGTATACAAGCTAGAATCAATGAAATGAGCCATTGATAAGGCAATGTGAGGCCATTATATGTCTCTTGAGTCCTACCAAAGATTTGCACACTTTATTGTATAATGCACAATTATGAACAATTATTGAACAATTATGGTGCATTTTAGAAAACCAAGTAAGGAATTGATATCCTTCACCATCATCACTACAAGAACTGGAGACTGTTTTAGCTGAAGAATGGAGAAAAATTCCTTTGGAAACAATTCAGACTTTGTACGAGTCCATACCTCGAAGAATTCAAGCTTTGATTACTGCCAAAGGCGGTTCTACCCTATATTAAAATTAATTAGTTTGACATTTTAAGGTGTTTCCATTATTTTGTCCAACCCCTGTATATATACGCATATATATATATATTATATATATATATATATATATATATATATATATTATATATATATACATATATATATATATACTTATCAGGCAGCCTTGTCTACAGTAAGTTCTTACATTTATTTATAATTTCTGCAATTCCACACTCTGTTTCCTTTCTTTCTCCCTATCTCTCAATAATCCTCTTTATTTTCCGTTTCTCTCCATCGTTCTATGCTGTCCCCTGTCTTTCTTCCACTCCCTATTATCTTTCGTTCCTTCTCTTTTCTCCTGACTCTGCTTCTTTCCCTCATTCTCCTTCTTGTCCCCATTCTTACACGTCACTACAGGCCATTTCTCTCACCTCTGTCTTTTTCTGGACTAGACGTCCACTTTTCTGGACGCGACGTCCCTCTTGCTGGACGTCATTTCTCTCGCTTCCCGAAATTCTTCTCCTCTGCTATTTTCTTCTCTTCTATTTATTCTATCCTTTCAAAATTTCTCCCAGACGTTACCCATTACAATGCATCTTGGCCTAATTACCCTAAATGTTTGTCTTCGTTGATTGTTTACTCTGTACGTCCACCTTGTTGTTGTTTTTTCGTTCGAAGCCCTAACTCTCCACAAATTTTATATTTATTTTCAAAATTTCTGCATGCTGCTGTCTTAACTGAGGAGGAGTTACACTTCTTTTGGTATTTTGCCCCGTACCTGTCTCTCATCATGTGTTTACGTATTCTCATTCGATGTCGATGTTCTTATTGTGTATTTTTATTTATGTATATATACACATATATGCGTGCGTGTACATATAGATATATATGTATATGTATGTATATATATGTACATATATATATATATATATATATATATATATATATATATATATATATATATATATGTATATATATGAATATATACATATGTATGTATATGTATATATACATATATATACATATACATATGTATGTATATGTATATATACATATATATACGTATACATATACGTATATACATGTATATATGTATATATACGTATACTTGTATATATATATATATATATATATATATATATATATATATGTATATATAAATTGATCAAAATAAAAACATGATGCCAAGGATTCAGCGGTACATATGTTTCGGGCCTTTATTAGACAGATTTATAACAATGCATAATGTATGTCTGTGGCCTTCTTCAGCCGCGTACAACAACTTCCACAAGGACATGTGTTACATCAAAAATTCTTGGTTGGGGATGCAAATCCTCTCATTCGCGTACGACATAATGCGGCAGCAGCATAGAATTGAAGCGTCCATCTCGTTCTCACCATGTTTGGTCCGTAACCACTATACATCCCTTATCCTTATATATTTTTTTTATTATTTTTATTTCTATTTTTATTCCTATTTTTATTTTTTTGCTTTTATTTTTATTTTTATTTCTATTTCTATTTTTACTTTATAACTTGATACCTTTATATTCATTTATATTTTTTTATATTCTTTATACCCCCTTATATCTCCTTATATCTCTTTATATCTTTATACTCTACACTTTTACATTTTTCTATACTTACACTTTTTCTATATTTTTTATCCTTCGTCCTGAATTCTCGCCCCTCCATCTTTACCCCTATTTACTCTTATCACCAGGTCCCTTCACGTCTATATATGTATTTATTTGTTAATTTATTTACATTACTTCAACATCTAAATTCCCTCATTCTACATTGAGAGAAGAACGAGATGGACGCTTCAATTCTATGCTGCTGCCGCATTATGTCGTACGCGAATGAGAGGATTTGCATCCCCAACCAAGAATTTTTGATGTAACACATGTCCTTGTGGAAGTTGTTGTGTGCGGCTGAAGAAGGCCACAGACATACATTATGCATTGTTATAAATCTGTCTAATAAAGGCCCGAAACATATGTACCGCTGAATCCTTGGCATCATGTTTTTATTTTGATCAATTTACTCCTCCACCTACACCACCAAACGGTATATACAGGTGCTTACAATTATCAAGTACTCACCCCGAATTTCTATATGTATATATATTTATATATACATATATATGCATATATATATGTATATATATATATATATATACATATATATGTGTATATATATATGTAATGTATATATATATATATATATATATATATATATATATATATATATGTATATATAGTAAAATCTTTACAAGTGAAAGTCGAGAGTGCCTTCGATGATTCGACTCGCTCACTGTCGAACTTTTCTTTACTCTTCTAAAACGTACTAAGTCTTTATTTCCATGTATAATTGCACTTTCTTTAACTTAACATAAAGACTGTCTGTATGTAAATCAGACATATATGTGTGAAAATCCAACTCCAATCAAGAGTTAGAGCAGCTTCATCCCTTTAGATAAATATAATTGATTGGAGAAATATTATTCATAACACGATAACTTAAAAGCAATTCTAAATATCGGCTTTTAATTTGAGGGATGACATTTTCAATTGTAAAACCAAATATAGAAACTAAATAATATCAGTATTAAAAAGAAAATTATATAAAACCCTATCAAATTGAGCAGTATTCAACTTTCCAGCTCACATGTCCCATATTCTACAAAGCACCTATAATGCACACTTTTTCGAGTTGCATCCTTAGTTTGAGAGTGTTGTTTCTCATACACGCTCTATGCTGGTGTACATGCGAAACGCGTTGACAAAGTCTCGTTCTCACAACTAAAACCTTAGAAACTCGCTATTTCACTTGTATCTTCTTTCAGTACAAAAATGGCTTTCGCAAGTCATAAATTAAGATATTGATATTAATATCACTCCTTTAATATCTTGGACAGTTCTCCATGAAACAAAAGTGCAATTTACACCCAAAGCAAATATGAGAGTTTCTCTCGTGGTATCTACTGCAGTATACTTTGTTCTAACACAACATCTACGTTTAAGTGGAGACAGATATTAACTCTCCTGGCTGTGTATTATTTTTCTAACTCTTCATTATATACTTGCAGGCTCTTTAATTACAGAACACACCACGGACTTCATAACCTTTAGCAGATACTTCGGTTCACTTGGCTCTGACTGCTTGCCAGTTTTTAAAATGTCTACACAATTATTCATTTTATGTTATTTATTCCATTTGCTGGTGATAAATCCAAATGTAGTGTATAATCGATATTCGATGTTTTTCTTCCTTTTTAGAGAGAGAGAGAGAGAGAGATGTGTTCGTCTTTTTGCATGTCACGTTTCTTACGTTTGAACAATGCAACAGAATTTATAATTCTCTGAAGAAAGTGTTGAATTAATCACGCACATCAATCTAACAAGTGAACGGTTTAGATTTGAAACTTTCATTCAATGTTATTTTTTGCTTTATTTTATAGTTATATTTTTTTGTTATATTAGTTTACATTATTTTCAGTATTTAGATTTATTTTCTTTCATAAATGTGCGTCCGTAATTAAAGCTGCTTTGATATCAGTCTCCAATAATCTCTTTAATCAATATGAAATGGCTTTGGAATTCCCATTATCATCCGAGATAAAAACGATTATTTTTAATATTATTGATTAATATTATCTTTATGATTATCATCATCATCGACATTATAATAACAATGTACTACCCACTTCAACATTGTTGTTATTAATAGTAGCAAGACCGTAGTAAATTATTTATTAATGTTTTTTTTTACTTTCTGTTGATATGTATTTATTAAATTTTTGTACTTGATTGAAAATTTCAAAAATTTAAATTCATTTTAAAATAGTCAAAGTTCTATATAGAAGAAAAAATTCTATGTAGAATTCTATTCTAAATAAAAAGAAATATACTACACCATTTTTGTATCAATAATGCTTTGATAAAGGTCTTTTAAAACGATGCTGTTAACAGCATGAGGACAGCTTAATTGCAGGCAACGAGCCATGCACAAAAATTTAATTTGAACTGTATCTGGTATAATCTTCATATTTAAACAATATTTCAGTCTTGGAATGAGAAATAAGAAAATGAAGAATTACTAACACGTTACGAAACTAGCAGATCGCTATGCATTTACAATACAGAGAGGCATTGTAACTCATTATAATACAGCAAAATAATATTGAGTAGAACGGCAGACGGCCCTAAAATAATATTGCTTATCTCTAACGTGTTTCAGTTAGCGGGCTGTTCTCATGCTGGAGTATCGTCATGGCTTCTTAGTGGAACAAATCGACGCCAGTAGTCAGACTCTGAAGCCTTGCATTTATTCTGTCCATCTCTTTTGGTCAACCACTTCGTTACGAGGCGTAAGCAAACCAACATCGGTTGTCTAGTGGGGCTGGGGACAAACACAGGTATTAAAACACAGACACACACACACACACATATATACAGACGTATATATGCAAATAAGAATGTTTATATATATATATATATATATATATATATATATATATAGTATATATATTTATATATACATATATAAATTTAATCTAAACATGAAAGCACAAAAAAACACAACAACGCGAGGACGTGGAACAAATATAGTATTATTGGACGCTCAGGAAAGAAGGAAAGAAGGAGGGTTTAACGTTTCGAGCGAAACTCTTCGTCGGAAACATAGGAGAAGGAAAGATCCAGAGAAGGGAAGACAGAGGGAAAAAAATCGCCAACGGTACACACACGGTCACATATATATATGTATGTATGTATGTATGTATGTATGTATGTACGTATATATATATATATATATATATATATATATATATATATATATATATATATATATATATAAGACTACTACTGTATTACTTGAATCTATATATTGTAACTTAAATAATTATGTGTGTGTGAGTGTATTATGACTCCCCCTTCCTCCACCTTCCAGCCAAATTGCTTCCGCACTTAACAATGGGAGGCGCCTTTTTTGGTAATTAGAAAAGAAAATTTGAAAAATTAGGAGTTCTTTTCAAATCCTACTTCCCCGACTCAGTACCGATTTTGGCCATTTGTTTTGTTTTGTTTTTGTTTTTGTTTTTTGCATTACGCACTTAAAAACCATGGGAGAAGCCTTAAAGGTTAAAAATTTGGAAAACGGCGATCGCCATAATTTCCATTTCCTTTTTCTTTTTTTTTTTTTCAAACAGAAAATGAAACGGAATTTAAAACATAGTGAAACTGTTTCTTTAATTTTATTTTTCATTAAATCCCTCCCTTTCAATCCTGAAACTTCATCCTTTAATTATAATTTTAAAATACGGACAGCTGAATCTGCAATTTCTTTTTGTTTATTTAATAATCTCAAAGCAATTCTCAGACGGAAAGGTATGTGATTTAAAGGAGTTTTTCTAGCTCATTCCACGACTACCTGGTTCCGTTCTCCTTCTTTGTGACTGACAAATATGGATGCTTTTCATTATCTTTCTCCCTACAAACATATTTTATGGAATGATGGTGCAACAACAAAAAAATTGTAATTTAAATTTTTTATTCCCATCCCGCATCAAGCGAGTCTCTGTGTGTGTGTGTGTGTGTGTGTGTGTGTGTGTGTGTGTGTGTGTGCGTGCGTGCGTGCGTGTGTGTGTGGTGTGTGTGTGTGTGTGTGTGTGTGTGTGTGTGTGTGTGTGTGTGTGTGTAAGAAAGACATTAACAAACAGAAAAGTATGCTATTAAAATATTTACCTTTTACATACCTTTTTTAAATCACACTGTCACTCTTATGAAATTCCTTACACACATACATACCAACACACTGACAAACGCACGCAAATTGCTTGAGCGATATACATTTATAGAGAGTGAGAGATAGTGTGGTAAGTATATAGAGAGAGATGGAAAGTTTACCATGAGAAAAACGAAAGATGAAAGAGATAGACAAATAGAGAGCGAAAGATCTTTTCTGCTGCTGTCAAAGATTTTGAAATATTAAAACTAAGTGAGAATTTGCAAATTTGATGTAACTTTTTACGCTGAATCCGAGTTTATGATTCATTTAACATATTTCTGAAATCTTTTGAAAAATGTGTTGTGCGTGATACCTGCGATCATAAAATGAAAGTAAAGATAAGAAGACGACGTTTTAAACAAAATGAAAGCAATTCGTGAAAGATGATACA
Source organism: Octopus sinensis (assembly GCF_006345805.1). Classification (NCBI taxonomy): domain Eukaryota; kingdom Metazoa; phylum Mollusca; class Cephalopoda; order Octopoda; family Octopodidae; genus Octopus; species Octopus sinensis. Next base: position 56,045 of record NW_021835690.1, read on the forward strand.
TACAGAGAGAGACAGACAGACAGACAGACAGACAAACAGAAAGACAGACAGAGTGAGAGGGAGTGGTAAATATATAGAGATAGATAGATTGATGGTAACAGATAGAGAGTGTGACATTTGTCGATCTAAAAGGTGATTTTCACGTAGCAAATCACATTTAAGCACTTACACTTGCATATATACATATATATATATATATATATGTGTGTATATATATATATACATATATATATACATAATATATATATATATATATATTAATATATATATATATATATATATTTTATAATAGAGGGCATTATACATACATGCCAGAAGGCATTATACATACATGCCAAACGCTAAGAGGGACAATTAGTCATTTCTACCAAAAATATTACTAATCCCACGAATGCAATTTTTCAAAGTAAGACATTTAAAAAAATATACACCTGTATCACAGTGATTTCATACTTACGTACTCATCAGCAGGCCTGAATGTATTATAAATAAACAACGACCCTGCCCCGCTAAGCCGATCAGCTAACTGCTCAACATCAACGAAGCACATGGGTGAGTTACATATATTACATCCGGATAAATGGCGAACTTTTACGAATTGCATTGGGGAGAGGAAAAGTTTTTCGGAATAAAAATTTAGCAAGTAAGGACAACTACTTAATAAGGAAAACTTAACAAGAAATTGTCAGGTAGATAGCGTAAAAACCTCATAAGACAAAAAATTTCGAAAATAATTATTTCTTATTGAACATATTATTTATATAGAGGGCATTATACATACATGCCAGAAGGCATTATACATACATGCAAACGCTAGAGGACAATTAGTCATTCTACCAAAAATATACTAATCCCACCGAATGCAATTTTTCAAAGTAAGACATTTAAAAAAACTAGACCTGTATCACAGTGATTTCATACTTACGTACTCATCAGCAGGCCTGAATGTATTATAAATAAACAACGACCCTGCCCCGCCTTAGCGATAGCTAACTGCTCAACATCAACGAAGCACATGAGTGAGTTACATATATGCAATTCGTAAAAGTTTGCCATTTATCCGGATGTAATATATGTAAACTCACCCATGTGCTTCGTTGATGTTGAGCAGTTAGCTGATCGGCTTAAGCGGGGCAGGGTCGTTGTTTATTTATAATACATTCAGGCCTGCTGATGAGTACGTAAGTATGAAATCACTGTGATACAGGTCTATATTTTTTTAAATGTCTTACTTTGAAAAATTGCATTCGGTGGGATTAGTAATATTTTTGGTAGAAATGACTAATTGTCCCTCTTAGCGTTTGGCATGTATGTATATGCCTTCTGGCATGTATGTATAATGCCCTCTATATATAAATTAATCTGTTCAATAAGAATAATATTTTCGAAATTTTTTCTCTTATGAGGTTTTTACGCTATCTACCTGACAATTTCTTGTTAAGTTTTCCTTATAAAGTAGTTGTCCTTAATTGCTATATATATATATATATATATATATGTATATATGTATATAATATAGACGGGATTCCACACAAGTTCAGCCGCAAAGACCCCCCTCATGCAGTATTCGTCGGTTTGGGGCTATAGTAGAAGACACTTGCCCAAGATGCCGCTCGATGGAACTCAGCTCGAAACCACATGGACGTAAAGCGAACATTTTAACCACAAAGCCATGTCTACGCAGACTTCCACAAAGAAAAATGCAATTACAAGTATAATTCTAGAAACTATACTAATGACAAAATACAAACCTATTTAAATACCCTGAAATCCACCAGGACTTACAATTGTGTGATATAAATGTAGGTTTGATGATTTGATCAGCTATATACTTATTCTCAAAAATCTTTACGACTTACCACATAACAATAATACGCCATTAACAACAGTTTAATATGATAAAAGTTTATGGAATCCTCGAGAAGCCAGACTAATGGAGATAGAAATGTTATACGCCTGATTTAAACATAAAAGATGAATAAGGAAACAATAAAATTCTCAATGAAAAGGATCAACCTTATAGAAGTAAAAATAAGAAAGATTTGTATAAAATAGGCGCAGGAGTGGCTGTGTGGTAAGCAGCTTGCTAACCAACCACATGGTTCCGGGTTCAGTCCCACTGCGTGGCATCTTGGGCAAGTCACTTCTGCTATAGCCCCGGGCCGACCAAAGCCTTGTGAGTGGATTTGGTAGGCGGAAACTGAAAGAAGCCTGTCGTATATATATGTATATGTATGTGTATGTGTGTCTGTGTTTGTCCCCCTAGCATTGCTTGACAACCGATGCTGGTGTGTTTACGTCCCCGTCACTTATCGGTTCGGCAAAAGAGACCGATAGAATAAGTACTGGGCTTACAAAAGAATAAGTCCCGGGGTCGATTTTCTCGACTAAAGGCGGTGCTCCAGCATGGCCGCAGTCAAATGACTGAAACAAGTAAAAGAGTAAAAGAGTAAAGAGAATAAGGATTAACATATTCGTGGTTTTAATGTGCGTTTATGCCTGTGGGTCTGGATGCATAAATATAAATATGTATGTAATGTGTATGTGTTTACGAATGTTTTTATGCCGTTTTGTGTATATATATGTCTATGTATTTATGCATATTTATATGCATCGTGATTAGGGTTTTACACTCACGATCTCGGGGTCGTGGTTTCAATTCTTAGACCGGGCGGTGCGTTGTGTTCTTGAGCAAAACACTTCATCTCATGTTGTTCTGTGATCACTTCAACACCCGACGTGTGGCACACCTGTGCATCTGTTTAGGTAACGTCGATTTGATGGAGGGAGTAAGCTAATGTGCGACACTATAAACAAAATCATTTGTGCAGGTGTCGTTCAGCCAAATTTGAACGCTCATACGTCGTCTTGGACGGGAGAGTTCATCACTCAGAACCACGCCAATAGCTTAGGAGTGAAATTTAGGATTTTTAGGCTTTCTGTGAATCAATTTTGATAAAACTTTTCCCAACTGATTTGCACAATATGGCAATTCCATTATGTTTTCATCATTCTGTGTAACGTCCTTTTTTTATTTCAGATTCTTCAGTTTTTTGGTGAACCACGCTCATGGTGTCTCTTCTCTCTAAGAACAATGTGTTAGGGTAAGGGCGGAAAAGGCCTTAACGATGAAGGTAAGTCTGGCATCGTCAAGGAAAGTGTTAAAGGCACCTCTCTTCATGTCATTGCGGAGACGTTAGGTCGTCATATGGACACGGTTAGACGATTCCTGACGGACCATTCGCAAGGAAGAAACGATCCGATTGTGAGACCTCCAAGACTGGGACAGCTATGGATTTAAGGAATATTGGCCGCAAGTTACCTGGGAAACCTGGACAAACAAGCAAAGCCTCCGGTCTTCCTCACGTACCGAAAACCACCAGAAATCACATTCTCGGGACCATGGCTTATGTGTGAGAACCCCTGAAACGGCCTTCTTTAACGCCCTATCACAGGAGTTTGGGGCTTTAATCTGGGCTCAAAAGTACATGGCGTTAAACATTAGGTGTGTTCTGTTCACTGACGAAACCAGAGTGACCTTTGACGGACCTGACGGTTGGGCAGATGGTTGAGGCTATTTTAGAGATGAGCGTCACCAACGTTTACGCCATCAACAACAAGGTCATGTTGTGGACTGTTGTCATTGAGGACAGACTTTTGGGCCCAGTCAGGGTGCCTGAAGGGGTTAAAGTGACTGCAGCCGCCTACTGCAATCTCCTGAAGGGGGCTAGGTGACATACCGCTGTCACTTCTAAGGAATCTCGTATTCATGCACGACAACGCTCCCTCCCACTCTGCTAAGATCACCGAAACATTACTAGGGTCTTACAGCATACAAGGTGAAAGGTTGATGGTGTGGTCGCCAGCATCTCTGGATCTCATCCCTACAGAAGATCTTTGGTCTATCATTAAACAAGATGTTTATGACGATGGACACCAGTTTACGTTGAAGGATGTCTTGTGGGCGACCATCAAAGCTGCAGCAGAGGCAGTCCAACCAAGCAAGTTGACAGATTTCATGACTAAATGTAACGAAATAGTTTGTTATGTCAATAAATGTTATAATATCATTATGGTTGCCTGTTAAATATATACTCAATGTGGATGGAAGCACTCCGTCGATTACGACGATGAGGGCTCCGAATCAACGGAACAGCCTGCTCGTGAAATTAACGTGTAAGTGGCTGAGCACTCCACAGACACGTGTACCCTTAATGTAGTTCTCGGGGATATTCAGCGTGACACAGAGAGTGACAAGGCCGGCCCCTTGAAATACAGGTACAACAGAAACAGGAAATAAGAGTAAGAGAAAGTTGTGGTGAAAGAGTACAGCAGGGATCACCACCCCCTGCCGGAGCCACGTGGAGCTTTTAGGTGTTTTTGCTCAATAAACACTCACAACGCCCGGTCTGGGAATCGAAACCGCGATCCTATGACCGCGAGTCCGCTGCCCTAACCACTCGGCCATACTCAATGTATTCTTAATGCGTATCATCACCCTTCATTTTCTGAGAAAAAATGTTTAAATGGGTTATATTCATTCAAAAGCTGTTGGAGTGGTTCACCCAAAAACTAAAGAATCTGAAATTAGAAAGAAAGGTCGTTACACAGAATAAGGAATACATTGAGTATATATAAACATCTTTATAATTATAACTGACAATTCTGAATATTTTCAGTCTTTCTTCAACAGAAAACCATAATATTATAACATTTATTGACATAACGAACTATCTTCGCAAGCATTGTTTATGATTATTGTTGTTGTTGTTGTTGTTATTGTCGCTGTCGTCGACGCTGTTGTTCTCTTGTCCACACGCTCCCAATGAAGATAGCATTTTCAGTTCTTTTCTACTTTCAACTCTTGTGACGTGAAGCGTATGTATGTATTGCAGAATATTATATGATCCATTCAATTTGCTTGACTATATCGACATAACCTCTGTTTTGTAGTTAATTCTTAAGTAGTTTAGTAGCAGACAGAATGTTCGTTGAATGTATTCGTTCAGCGGATTGTTAATTTACGATTTAATAAGGCTTCGTTGAAATACACAAGTTGGAAATCCTACCTGATCTTCAATCTTCACTGGTATAGTGTCCATAATCCGTGATGTCTAACAATATGAAAAACGCAGATCACCTGTGAATACATAATAGGGTATGTAAAGAGATGTTAGAAATTATTTTTTTTATCTAGTAATGTAGCAACATACTTTCTTTCACGTGAATCCCAAGATGTTTAAATACATTAAGATGTTGCAATTGAGTTCCAGCTAAATAATCATGCTTTTCAAATCTCCATCAACATGTATCCTAAATATTTTCCTGGTGTTTCTCCTTCTTTCTTTGAGTCACTCCAAAAATAAGTTATCTTTAGAAAACATAAAATCGGAGATTCATCTATTCTGACAGAACTGCATATTCCATTTGGAGTTAGTGAAGATGAAGAAATGCGAAAACTTCCTTTATCATCTCAATAGAGTCAACGTTAAATAACAGAATTGAGAGGAGACGAACACTCGAACGATTCTGGAAGTTGCGGGATTAATATATTTCTTTCATTTTACGTTATGCATATATGCCGTAAGAATCGGATGTACAGGCTTTGTGACGGATCAACTTTAATGGATATATGTATTTATGTATGTATGTCATTATTCAGTTTTATTTCAAGGTTTCTTGCCAATAGAGAAAGAAGTGGTTTCTAAACTTGATCTATACATACTCAGGCATAACGGGTGAGATCCAGAAATGCTGAGCATAGTAGTAGTGCTTAAATGACTTGAACTTACACACTGAAATCTATATCGAGGACTTAGGTTCGCGGTATAGATATATACATGTAAATATATATATATGCATGTATGTATATGTATGCATACATACATATATATAGATGTATGTATGTCTATGTATATATACATACATACACACACACACACACAACACACACACACACACCACACACACACACACACACACACACACATATATATATATATATACATGTGTGTGTGTATATATATAGGGATATACAAAGACTGAAAATATTCAGAATTATCAAGTATAATTTTTTTTTTCTTGTTTCAGCTCAGAGCTGCGGCCATGCTGATGCACCGCCGATAGATGTTTATATAGTTATATATTTATAACAGAGACTTACATGAAGTACAAACAGTACAGAAAGCTAAGATAAGGGAGCTTGACATTTCGAGTCCGACAGCTGTTTCTGGGAGCTCAGAATTTCAAAAATAAATGATATTTGATGCATATAACCATCACCGTAAAACCGGCCTCCGTCTTCAGGGTGAAGAGATTGGCATCTGCCGGTTTATAAATGTCTATATACTGATACATGAACGTTCATCTGAAAATTTTCATTTGGGTTTTCTCTATATATACATCTCAATATATATTTACATGTATGTATGTGTGTATGTGTGTATATTTTATATATCAAGCCCAAGAGTGTTTATTTGTTTATTTGCATCATTATCTCAATATGTATATATAAACATATATACATACATGTATACACACACGTACATATAAACATATAAAACTACTATGTATATGTGTAGATATGCATACATAAACATAGCCGGCACACCAATATAAAAACCCATGAAAAACACGCCTTGTAGAAGTTAGGGCCGAATAGATTTTGGATGCTTCTTTGGTCACATTTATCTTTACAAAAATATGTTCGCCTGATCTGTCTGTGAGCGGTTCGGCAAAAAAGACCGATAGAATAAGTATTAAGCTTACAATGAATAAGTCCTGGAGTCGAATTGTTCGACTAAAGGCTGTGCTTCAGCATGGTCGCAGTCGAATGACTGAAGCCAATTTAAAAATGTGTGTGTGAGTGTGTGGTTACTACATATTTTATTTCATCAAATTAAAGATTGGTGTGAAGCTCCTAGGCCCTGACATACTGTGGGTTGCATATAAAATACACCTCGTGCGATATAAGCAAAATAAAAACAAAAGATCCAAGAGAACAAAGTAGCATAGACAAAGAAATACGTATAAAGAAACGGTAAATGTTTCTACTGTTAAATCTTTTTATATCCTCAATAAACTTATTTCTGAACGGTATGGGCGGGCTAAGTATATATGATGTACAAATGGTTGTTTAATTATTTGATAGCAATTAGACAGATGGAAAACTGCAAAAGTGTAATCAGATGCGAAATTGAATAAATACGTTCCGTTTTATTTCTTTCTAAGTGATTTCTATAAACAGAAGCGATTGGAATGAAATTAAAGTAATCGGCACATCCATGTTCACTTATAATAATTATAGAGAAGTAATTAGAAGCTAAAATAGATTGATAAAATTTCTTCCACCTTGTGTTTCCTGCCAATGAGGTAAGTTATTTGATAGTTAATATCATTCAGTGTGCGAGACTGTCTTTGTTCAAATGAATTTTATATCATATACATGTGTATATGTGCATACATATCAGCATACATGCACACAAAATCACACGCATATATATATGTGTGTGTGTGTGTATGTATGCATAGTTATGTAAATATATATATATATATATATATATATATATATATGGATACATCAATATATATATGTTTATATATCTAAGTATATAGATTAAATATTTACACATACATACATATATATATAAATGTTCTTATTAGTGTGTCTATATATGTATATGTATATATATATATGTATATGTGTGTATATATATATATATATGTCAATCTATATATCTATATCACACACACATACGTACGTACATACATACATACATACATACATACATATATACATACATATATACATACATACATACATACATACATACGTACATACATAAACACGTACATACATACATACATACATATATACGTACGTACAAACATACATGCATGCATACATACATACATACATACATACATACATACATACATACATACATACATACATACATACATACATACATAGGTGCTGATGTATAAAATTCGTATTTCCAAATCTTGGATCGAAACAGAACAGCAAATGACTTTCGGAAATTTACTGTCTTTATGCTTACCGTTTAAAAGTTTTTGTAGAGGCACAAACAGTGTGTAATGGTTCGATTCTGGACAATAGGCATTATTCTTTCAAACTCGTGACATGTATATGTATATACATACATACATATATATATAAATATATATACATATATATATATATATATAGAGAGAGAGAGAGAGAGAGAGATACACACATAAATATATATATATAAATAAATGTGTATATTTATATATTTATATGTGTGTGTGTGTATGTATATGTATGTATATGTGTATCTATATCTATGTATATATGTATATTTATATGTGTGTCTGTATATATATGTATGTCTATATGTATAAATTTATATATATATATATGTATGTATGTATGTATATGTGTATCTATATCTATGTATATATGTATATTAATATGTGTGTATATATATATATATATATTTATGCATATGTATGTGTATATATTTGTTCATTTATTTTGCACACAGGTTTATTTCATAATGGATAAATAAAGTAATAAATGTATCATTAAATATACCTAAATGTATAATTTGCTAACATTACTTAACGAAATTACATTGAGGCCAGATTATTTATTATGATGGACGTTGTAGAAGTTCCTTATTCTAACTGAAATTTATTGCTTGAGGGAAAACAAGGTTTTATTTTATAGTGCATCCTTTGTAGGTTTCTTGTATTGAGACTAAAGGGTTGTTATTTTAAATTTTAAATTGTATAATAATGTGGCATATCAAAAAAAATTTTTTAAGTGGATTAATTCATAATATTTCGTAATAAGTTCAAGTGAAGATATTTGTATTGACTTTGGGATGTGTCATTATATTCGTACTTAAGTATTTATTATAAATCTTAAGCTATCTTCGTTATATTGAGTTGGCAACTAAGTTCCCGCCGTTTTTTTTTTATTTTTTAAATGTTTAATAAAAAATCACAATTAATTCATCAATAATGTATTCACCCTTGTTGTTTACAACTTCTTCCCAACGTTCAACAAGATTTTCGAATACCTCCTTGGTAGAAATAACCCGATTTCGACTCGAAAAATTGATCCAACCAAGCTCTCAATTCTGCATTAGTATTGAGCGAAACTCCGCGCATAGCATTTGAAAGAGATCCAAAGAGGTGGAAATCCGTTGGTGCCAAATCAGGAGAGTACGGTGGATGTGTTTGAGGTTTGAAATCTAACGCCACGCCACATACTATGAGGTGGAAAATAGTTGAAAAATTAATACCATATGTAAACAGTTAAAAAAAGATGTCAGCAATGCTTAGCTGAAAGAGCACAGATTCTTTTCAGATCCAAGAACTCCGCCACACTTCTGAATTCCAGATGCGAAATTTCAGTAGATTGCAAGTGGAGCGGCCATGCTTACACTGTCAAGTCAGAAAGAAAAATAGCACGATCAGGCTCAAACTTCGATCACGTGACCACAATAGTACCAACTATAAGCATGTATGCACAGAAGGCAGTGTGACAATAATATATATATATATATATATATATGTTATGGGGAAAGTACAGGTAAATTTTTACTTACCCTCGTATGTATGTGTGGGTATATATATATAATATATATATATATATATATATATTCGACTAAAACAACTTTTTAGTGAAACATATTTAGCATAACTGGAGAAAAGAATTCACACCTTAATTGTGATCAACACCTGTTTCACAAAGATAAACATCTTCAGATGTATAATTACAGAATTTTGAATTGTCAGATAAGATTAATTAATTATAATTTAATTAATTTTAATTTAATTAACCTAAATGCTATGTTCATCCACATCATCAGGAATGATGTTTTATGTTAATAAAGACACCGTTTATCAGCTTAAATATCAATCAATTTAAACCACTAACGCTTTTCTGATTAACGTAACACAAAATTTCTAATGATTTCAGTAAAAACAGCTTTTAAATTAATTTAATTTCAGTTAATTTCATTTAGATTAATTAATTAACGCACTAATATTATTAGTAAAATAAGGAGTTATTGTACATATTAAAAATTTGGCTGTATATCCACTGAGCTGGAAACTTTTCCGTAAATATTACAAAATGCTTTACAGGTATATACATAATATTATGTTTGAGAATTTATATATAAATGTCCCTAAATGTGACCCGGGTGTTAGAAAACACCTACATTGCTAGAAATAAGAGCTAAATGCTATAATGCTGTACTTAAACGCACATAAAGGGAAACATATACACTAACAAGGACCATAATCGTCCGAAAAGTGCCGGTCGAGAATTCTTAACCATGGTAGTAAACAGGATGTGTTTAAATTTTATTTTTTAATTACTTAAATGTTCATGGTCTTGTGTTTTTGCCCTTTCGTGTACCTATGGGCAGAATTTATTTAGGTACGTGTACACATTTTCTTCGTCGCCTATTATTACCACCACTTGGAATTTTACTGGCCATCTAGGATATAAGATTCAGCATTATCTTTTTGTAGGTAATTAACTAATAGTATTTTATCTATTTATTTTATTCATATTTATTTTATGCTGAGAAATTACAGAAGGCCATAAGCGGCCTCGTGCCACTTATATTACTGTCTTCTCCCCCGCACTTCATATTTACTGGTTCGTTTTCTTCTTTATTTACATATCCCCTGTAACGGTCTTAACTTTTGCCCTTGGTTCAAATATAACTGACCAATTGTTGAGATGGATAGACTTTGATCAATTCCATTGCAGATAACAACTGCTGGTCTCTACAATATTTCAGTAAGCACACCATTATAAGAACCCTACGGTTTGGGTTTTGGATAATTATCAACTAGCCCTATTTGCGATATCATAAGTACTATTCTTTTTCTAGACATATTGGTAATTCTTGTCTTATTTTAGTACTAACTTCATTTCACGACTATTCAAACATCCTGGCTCCCCCTTTATATAGAAATAACCCGTAAATGTTTCCCTAGACCACTGCTAGTTCACTCTTTTGCCTATCGACTTCAAAGCTCCACACTGCAAGATGGTATGATTTTAATATATTGAGCCTTTTTAACCACTTCTCGAGGCCCTGCTTTCTCCTATTCCTTCTTCTCTTCGTTTATTTTATTTTACGCATTTGTATTCGCTCTGATGAAGCTCCATGTACTAGATCAAATGTGCTATGAAGATGACGAATATTATTTTCGGAATTTCTTTCGTAAGCACCGACTAACATCGGAAGCGGAAACGGCCGTAAGAAACGTTATGTCATGTTTTGGTGCGCGGTTCAGAAACAAATGTTGTGATGAATTATCAAAGTCTCATATCCTCTGTTCTCATCTTATATTTTTCTTATATCAATCTTATGGAAACAGGGTTTCCACTTGTGTACCCATCCCTAGAATATATCCTACTGTAGGATAACATGTGGTGGCCAAATTTATTTATCTATATATGTGTATGAGTGTGTATTTATGTATATGTATGTATATATGTGTGTGTGTGTGTGTATTTATGTATATGTCTTTGTGAGTGTGTATGTGTATGCATGTTCACACACATGTATATATTTCAACTGATGCATGCAGGTACATACACACAGATGCGTTTATGTTTCTATCCTGATGAATAAGTATGATCAGCATCCTCTACATATTCTTATTAAATTGTATCTCAATATGTTAATACAACGATGTATCCCACAATCCATTAATCGATCGATAAATTTGACTTTATGTTTTGCTTTTATGTTTTTTAGGTTTTGAAGTCTGCACAACATAAATTTTAACAGATAGACACAACTTCACCGAGTTGATAAATGTGTTACTTTACGCACATAGTAGGTTTCTGTGTTTGCGTGTGCGTGACTGTTCATGAAACTTTATTTATGAATAAAATATTATTTAGTGAATGCTACAAGGGTATTGAGATACTTTAGGCTCAATCTCTGTTTTATGTGTGATGTTCCTTCGTTGTATTTTGAGAAGATCGTGATTCAGAGCTTTATGACTGGTTGATTTGATAGTTTAAATCAGATACGGTACTAACCACAAATGCACTGCGTATAATGTTAACTTTGCAGTAGATTTAGTGAATTCTTATATTTCAAAGCAAAATATATCCATTTATATCAAGAATACATGTGTAATAGAATCTGGCGTAAAACATTAAATCTTCTGACCGTAAATAATAAACATTAATATAGTTACCTCCTTGCCGTCTAATCTTTCTTTTCATTGACTTTTTTTTGCGAACAGAGCCTATTGCACACGTATTCTAGATATATAATGGATTTTTTTCTGCTTTTGAAAAGTCTACTTCAAAGTTAACATTATTCGTATTGGATTTATTGTTGTTTTGTACGCAATACATCTAAAGCAAGTGAAACAACGTCCTGAGACTTACATTTCAGAGCATCAGGGAATTAATTTTCTAGACTATAGGATATTACAGGAATGCAGATCACACAGTCATATTCATTACAGTCTTTTTGGTTATGAGAAGAATGCCGACCAATGTTACATCTACAAATAGCTTTGACTGCGTTCATATAGTATGGCACTGGTATAATTCAAGGCTTACTAGTATGTATACCATGGAAAGGAAAACGCAACGAAATCTGGGGTAAGGTATATTTTTTTCATTTGTTAACGAATAAGTTCACTAATTTAAGATTGACAGTGGTGACAGCCATCGACTCAAGTCAACAGCTTCTAATCATAAAAGTGGAGGTGTGATGTACAGGTACCCAAGAATCGTCATTGAAACAGACACAATCGCAATTTAGAAAAAATGCTGCTTTCACTTTTGAATGCATTCATATTGAGACGACAATAATAACACACACATGCAAACTCGTGTGTGTGTGTGTGTGTGTGTTTATATATGTATGTGTATATATACGTATATATATCTTTGTGAAACAGTTGCTGGTCACAGTTATATACGAGTATATATATATATATATATGTGTGTGTGTGTGTGTGTGTGTGTGTGTGTGTGTGTGTGTGTGTGTGTGTGTGTGTGTGTGTGTGTGTGTGGTGAGAAAGAGAGAGTGTGTGAAAGTGTGTGTGTATATGTGTATGTGTAACTGTATAATAAAAATCGATGTCTGTGTGTGTCTGTCCACCTATAGGAAGAAAAACTACAGCGTCGATATAAAAACTAAAAGTTTTTTCGTGTGTAAAATTTCACGACGAAGACAATGGAAGTGGTCCCGAGTCTCTAGCGGTCCTCCGAAGGAAGCTACTGGCCCTTTTCCAGCATGTATAAAATTGCATTTCAAAAATAAATGAAGGGTCTAAGGAAATTAATTTTTATGCGCCACTTCCAAATTAACAATAAATAAATGAAGGGTCTAAGGGATATAATTTTTATCGGATTAACATACCACTTTCTGCTTTATCGGTTTCAGCTCAAAGCTGCAGCCATGCTTTGCTACCCTATTGTTATTATTGAGAGCCTCCTCTGATATGTGGAATTTGGTGAATAAAGGACTTTGATGTTGCTGCCCTCATTTGCGCCTCCTGTCGCGAGGTAGGGTCATCTGAGACTCTCCACAGGAAGAGATCCAGTTTGGTTTTGAAAACATATACATTCACTTTCTGTAGGTCTCTCAGGCTCTTTGGGAGAATATTAAAAAGCTGTGGGCCCTTGAAACCCAGGTTGTTGCAGTAACTGGTCCTGAAGCGCGACGGCATTGCTGGGATCTTTGGTACTGTACAGTGGCGACCGCTTCTGGTATTTGTGTAGCTTTAAATGCCAAAATTTCGGACAATCCTTTCCAGGATCTTCCAGATGTATATTATTGCATATCTCTCCCACCTTCGCTCCATGGAGTAGAGTCTTAGCTGAAGCGAGCTCTGGAATTGCCTCGACTTTACTTCCAGGAGGTCAAACAGCTCACGCAGCATTCAAGCCCCCATTCAATTTAACTTCAAATGATGAACCTGTCTGTAATATTAGTAAAAGTTCTTTAGCTCAAGTTCTCATGAAATGTTCTTTGATCTTATGGCACGAAGCTACAATGTTGCTCCATAAAAAAATCAGTAGATGCTGTTAACAGAATGCTGCAGGATTTACGCAATTCTAATTGTTTGATGAGAGGTGTAGTAAGTTGAATTATATATATATATATATGTGTGTGTGTGTGTGTGTGTGTGGTGTGTATACGGCGGACTTCTTTCAGTTTCCGTCTACACACAAGGCTTTGGTCGACCCGACGCTATAGAAGAAGATACTTCGAAACACGCTATGTCTGCTAGCGACAGCTGATGAAGGGGATTTTTCCTTGTGCAGCATGTCCTGTACTTCGTTTTTCTGCTGTACATAATTGTTTTTCCCGTTTTCGTTGTCGTCTTGTTCCACGTCTCTGTCCTTCTGTTGTAACAAAATGGCTTTTCCGTTTTCGTTTCTGTTGATTTTTACGTCTTCTTGTGGTGTCCTGTACGTATATATATTTATATATGCATGTATATATACATGTAGATGTCGGTACGTACATATATGTTTGTATGTATGCATATATTTTATTTATTACACTATATATATATATATATATATATATATATATATGGTGGCTAGACAAAATAATGGAAACACCTTAAAATTTCAAACAAATTTATTCTACTATCTGGTAGGGCCGCCTTCGGCAGTAATTACAGCTTGAATTCTACGAGGTATGGAATCGTACAAAGTTTGAATTATTTCCAAAGGAATTTTTGTCCATTCTTCAGCTAAAACAGTCTCCAGTTCTTGTAGTGATGATGGTGGAGGATATCGACTCCTTACTTGTTTTTATAAAATGCACCAAATATGTTCAATAATATTGAGATCTAGGGACTGTAGTGGCCAGATAAGATGTTCTACTTCACCAGAATGTTCCTCGTGCCATTCAGTAACAACTTTATCTGCGCGAATTGGTGCATTATCATCCTGAAATAGTGGGTTTCCCTCCGGAAACAGTTCCGAAACCATAGAATGAATTTGATCAGATAAAATGCTTAAATAGTCTTGACTATTAATTGTACGTTTCTTCCCTTAAGATTCGACTGTTAATATCTTGAAAATCTAGATACGAATACCATAATATACACAGCCTTTTCAATTATTGATCTTAACAATAGAGAATTTTATATTATACAGTATTTTATATTTTACAATTTTGTATACGTTGTTTCTCTTACTTTGTCATTTTCTACAGTTTTAGGTGAATACAAACGCCATTTGTTTTCGATATTTACTTATATCATACCCCAGGCGAGATACGATGTATGGTTAGTAAAATACTCTGCAAGGATGCTTGGTTCGCTCAGTAAAAGGAAAATAATTTAGTTTAAAACAATGGTTGTAATTTTACCTAATGCCGCTAAATCGTAAATACAATTGAAAGTAAAATTAAGCTATATATATATATATATATATATTATTTATTTATTTTATAGAAGGAGCTTCTACAGGACTAGAACTGTTTCATTCAAAAGAAATCATCAGGAAGCTTCCTGATGATTTCTTTTGAATGAAACAGTTCTAGTCCTGTAGAAGCTCCTTCTATAAAATAAATTAATTTACTCTGCTATGTATTGAGTACCTTATTTACTGTGGTTAACCCCGACTCAACCCGGGACCTACATATATATATATATATATATATATATATATATATATATATATATATATATATATAACGGGAAGCTTTATGAAAATAAACAAAAGACGAAGGCAGGTAGAGTACAAACAAACAATTGTATTAGTATGGCGCTCAGGAATATAAATAAAACAAGTCTTTTACGTTTCGAGCCTACGCTCTTCAACAGAAAGATACACAGAAAAGAAACACGGAGAGAAACAAGGAAAGAAAAAAAATGTGTGCAGAAGCTAGCGATTCAACATATAATTCAAACTTACAGAAAACAAAAGACGAAGACAGCTGTAGGAACAACAAGCAGGTATATTAATTTAATGTTCGGGGAAAATGAAAAAGTCTTTTACGTTTCGAGCCTACGTTCTTCGACGGAAATGATTTAGAGGAAGAATATGGAGAGAATGAAATGAAGACGGAGAGAAAAAAAGGGCAGAGTTCAGCGGTCCAACATGACGAGATGACTAGAAAAAAGAGGTTGAATGAAAAGGAAGCCCGTTGCGCATGTAAGACTCCGGAAGCTCCAACAAAACATTTGATAAAGAGAAACAATAATAATAATAACGGTAAAGCTTTGAAGAGTGGCTCCCAACTAACTAAGGTGCACAAGCGTATTGTGAGTGTGTATGTGTGAATGAGGATGTGTGAGTCTAACGTATGTGTGTGTGTGTGTGTGTGTAGTTGTTGATGTGTGCTTGTTCAGGTGATGTGTGCGCATGTATGTGTGTATGTGTGTGGGGGTGACTATATATATATATATAGTCACCCCCCACACACATTCCTATGTAAATATTTAT
>NW_021835690.1:75000-107500 GCF_006345805.1 Octopus sinensis
AAACTAATTATTTGCAAATAATTATGATTCATTCAACTACACTTATGATTTACTGTATTTTTGATACTAACAGAAATGCACGTAGTATTTTCTAATGATGGACACAGTCATCAATATATAAATTTTTATTTCTCTTCGATGATTTAATTTTTGTTTTTGCCTTTCCACGATTAATTTAATGTTGTACAACAACCAGCAGGTGAATGCTTATTTTTAAAAAAATCGATTACATCTGGATAAATATTTACATAGCAACTATACCAAGGTGAATATTTCTCTGAATATTTTAGTGAATATTCATTTAAATATTCACATGATTCTTGTTCTAGAAAACGAGAAATTATTAATAGAAATGCAAAAAAAAATGATGAATAAAATGTAAATATTCAACTGCTGGAATTAGATTGATACGCAGACACACACACACACATACATACATACATACATACATACATACATACATACATACATACATACATACATACATACATACATGCATGCATACATACAACACCTTAGCATACTGACATATATACATATATATATATACACACATACAAACTTATGTGTGTGTGTGTGGAGGCGCAATGGCCCAGTGGTTGGGGCAGCGAACTCGTGGTCGTAGGATCACGTTGTGAGTGTTTATTGAGCGAAAACACCTAAAACCTCCACGAGACTCTTGCAGGGGCTGGCGGCAAATCCTGGTGTACTCTTTCACCACAACTTTGTATAACATACACGCTTTTCCTCAAACTGAACACTGTTGCACAAGCTGACTGGGGCTCAAATAGATTAGCACACTTCCTGATGGTTTCAAATTTTAACACCAGGCCAGTAATTTCGGGACAAGGATAAGTCGATTATATCGACCCCAGTGCTCAACTGCTACTTATTTTATTTACCTTGAAATTATGAATGACAAAGCCGAACCCCGGCGGTATTTGAATTCAGAATGCTTAATCAATATTAATCTCAATAAAGCGGCGAGCTCGCAGAAACGTTAGCACGTCGGGCGAAATGCTTAGCGGTATTTCGTCTGCCGCTACGTTCTGAGTTCAAATTCCGCCGAGGTCGACTTAGCCTTTCATCCTTTCGTGGTCGATTAAATAAGTACCAGTTATGCACTGGGATCGATGTAATCGACTTAATCCGTTTGTCTATCCTTGTTTGTCCTCTCTATGTTTAGCCCCTTGTGGGTAGTAAAGAAATAGGTATTTCGTCTGTCTTAATATTCTGAGTTCAAATTCCACCGAGGTCGACTTTGCCTTTCATCCTTTCAGGGTCGATGAATTAAGTACCAGTTGCGTACTGGGGGTCTATCTAATCGACTGGCCCCTCCCAAAAAATTTCAGGCCTTGTGCCTAGAGTAGAAAAGAATATTAACAGTCTCAATATTAATTGTTGTGCATATTAAAAGCAAGGTGGTACAGCAGAATAAAAGGTATCAAAGACAAAGATAATAGGATAGTGTTAAGAGAAGAAACTATTTAGACATCTCTTCACCACACACACTCTGACATACAGGCCACACCTACATATATATAACTGAGAAAAATGGAGGAAACGAGTTTGACGTCACTAGTTTGTAGACTTCTCTGTCTTGAGGTTTTTGCGGCGAGCTGGCAAAGGCGGCGAGCTGGCAAAGGCGGCGAGCTGGCAAAGGCGGCGAGCTGGCAAAGGCGGCGAGCTGGCAAAGGCGGCGAGCTGGCAAAGGCGGCGAGCTGGCAAAGGCGGCGAGCTGGCAAAGGCGGCGAGCTGGCAAAGGCGGCGAGCTGGCAAAGG
The DNA here is from genome assembly GCF_006345805.1 of Octopus sinensis. Lineage (NCBI taxonomy): Eukaryota > Metazoa > Mollusca > Cephalopoda > Octopoda > Octopodidae > Octopus > Octopus sinensis. Next base: position 76,783 of record NW_021835690.1, read on the forward strand.
CGGCGAGCTGGCAGAAACGTTAGCACGCCGGGCGAAATGCTAAGCGGTGTTTCGTCGGTCTTTACGTTCTGAGTTCAAATTCCGCCGAGGTTGACTTTGCCTTTCATCCTTTCGGGGTCGATTAAATAAGTACCAGTTACGCGCTGGGGACGATATAATCGACTTAATACCTATGTCTGTCCTTGTTTGTCCTCTCTGCGTTTAGCCCCTTGTGGGTTGTAAAGAAATAGGTATTTATGCCTAACGAAACGTAGCTTGGCAGACATGTTATCCAGCACTTACCTTGCAAACAGATCTGTAAATCAGAGTTATTCAAAGCGTGCTGGGCCACATGTATAGATATATACATATGTACACATACATGTCTACGCAAATGCACACACGTATATGTATAGATATTCACCCAAATACTTCACATTTGGATGCACACACGCACACAGTCATACAACCGTAAACATATCTTTATATATAAAAGTCAAGTTGTGTGTCTGTCTCCTACGATTTAGATTCCTAACTACTCCCACATTTTGCGGTGCAGTTTAACCAAAACCGGGTATCTTATAGTCGTGATTCATATCGAGCCCTTCTGGGTATTAGCGCGCGTCTACGATGAGTCTACATTGAAAAAAAATTTACCATCATTTTTTTCCCATTTTAATGCATTTTTTCGCTATTATATAACGGAAGTAACTCTCTAAAAATGTCTACGATGAGTCAACGATTTAAAAAAAAATTACCATCATTTTTTTCCATTTTTAATGCATTTTTTTGCTATTTTCTGGCTATAACTCTCTAAAAATGCTTATATAGTTATTTCCCTTACAAACCCGAGCAACGCCGGGCGATACTGCTAGTATGAAATAAAATCATTTCTATGTATACACATGCAATCCCAGATATTCTTTACCATCCATATTCATGCACAGGCAAGCATATCGCTTGCCGCCCTCAGCAACTCCGGATACAACTACATGCACACGTAACCCGTCGTCTCTCTAAGCTTTTGTGCCTGGGTGTATGTTTGTCAGCTCCCACAAGTACAAGAGTCAAAATTATGCAAAGCTGTTATCTATGTAAGTATCGTATAATGCTGTATCCTCCCGCGTGGATATACACTGAATATGATATATGACAGCATACGGAATAACTTCCAATACCTGCAGTGTACAATACTGAGTTACGTAACACCTTTCAATAAATTATAGATACGCAGAAACACACGCGGATGTCTGTATGTATGTATATGTATATATATATATATATATATATATAACGTGGTATTTTGCTTAAGTCTTCGACATCTATGAAATAACCTTTTCTTTTCTTTTTTGAAAGAAATATGTTCGTTATATTTCGCCTGTCTTCGTTATTCTAAAACGACGTATTGAAAAAGTCGACATGTTATAAAAGGCGTCACAAATAAATTCCATTCTAAAACTTTAAAGAAATGTAAGTTAAGTTCTGCTTTCTTTATCTTTCCCCCCCCCCCCCAAAAAAAAACATTTCAAAAATCTGAGTATTGATTTTGTAATATCAACATACACATATCCACAACCACATGCATACGAAATACGCTACACATACATTAGTAGGCAAACATACTCTTTACTCTCTTTTACTCTTTTACTTGTTTCAGTCATTTGATTGCGGCCATGCTGGAGCACCGCCTTTAATCGAGCAAATCGACCCCGGGACTTATTCTTTGTAAGCCCAATACTTATTCTATCGGTCTCTTTTGCCGAACCGCTAAGTGACGGGGACGTAAACACACCAGCATCGGTTGTCAAGCAATGCTAGGGGGACAAACACAGACACACAAACATACACGCACACATACATATATATATATATACATATATACGACGGGCTTCTTTCAGTTTCCGTCTACCAAATCCACTCACAAGGTTTTGGTCGGCCCGAGGCTATAGTAGAAGACACTTGCCCAAGGTGCCACGCAGTGGGACTTAACCCGGAACCTTGTGGTTGGTAAACAAGCTACTTACCACACAGCCACTCCTGCGCCTATATACTGTTAATGAAACAACAACGACAACAACATTCGGAGAGAAATCAGAAATAACCAGTTGAATGAAATTGTTAAGACTGCTGTTACACACATTTAAAACCACATCACAGACAAGACAGAGAACAAAATATCAATGTAACCAGGGAATGTAGAACCGCACAACTGGCGCATATTGGTTAAATTAAATCCAAAGTATCAAACGGTCTGAAACTCTCCGACAATAGCCACAGTAACTGCAACAACAGAGATTCGAAATTCCCTCCTAATGGTAACACTTTCAGCTCTGACTTTAGAAGTGGCTGTGTGGTAAGTAGCTTGCTTACCAACCACATAGTTCCGGGTTCAGTCCCACTGTGTGGCACCTCGGGCAAGTGTCTTCTACTATAGCCCCGGGACGACCAAAGCCTTGTGAATGGATTTGGTAGACGGAAACTGAAAGAAGCCCGTCGTATATATGTATATATATATATGTGTATGTGCGTGTTTGTGTCTGCGTTTGTCTCCCCAACATCGCTTGACAACCGATGCTGGTGTGTCACGTCCCCGTAACTTTGCGGTTCGGCAAAAAGAGACCGATAAAATAAGTACTAGGCTTACAAAGAATAAGTCCTGGGGTCGATTTGATCGACTAAAGGCGGTGCTCCAGCATGGCCACAGTCACATGACTGAAACAAGTAAAAGAGTAAAAGAGTAAAAGAGTTCCTTCTAATTGAAGCATTAATAGTTGTGGTGGTAATTGTGGTTTTGATGGTGGTGAAGAACGGGAAAGACGTTGGTACTGCTGCACATACTAGTGACAGCTGTAGCAGTTGTGGCAGTAGTTTTATTAAATGCCACGATAGCAGCAGCAACAGCAGCCGTCCAAGAATTTGGACCTGGAGATCTCTATTTCCAGCGACTTCGAGGGCCACCTCCCAGTGGTGTCGGGCGTCAAAGAAGAGTCCTCCACTACAACAAGACGACCAAAGTTTTTTTTTTTTTACCAAGGTTTGGGGTCTCCCGCCCCTACGCCCTAGACCATCACCTAATCACCCTTACCGTTTTGTTGCTTAATAATAACAACAACAACAACAACAGCATCAGTGGCAGGAGAATTAACTGATTCTCTAATTGAAAAAGTTGACAATTTTCAAACCCTTGACCGTGACTTACCTATGCGATGTGTACTCTGATCCACTTGCTGGATGTCTATCAACTTGCTCATTTTTCTCTTTTACTCTTTTACTTGTTTCAGTCATTTGACTGCGGCCATGCTGGAGCACCACCTTTAATCGAGCAACTCGACCCCAGGACTTATTCTTTTGTAAGCCCAGTACTTATTCTATCGGTCTCTTTTGCCGAACCGCTAAGTGACGGGGACGTAAACACACCACCTCCGGTTGTCAAGCGATGTTGGGGGGACAAACACAGACATACAAACTCACACACACACACACACACAGACACACACACACATATATATATATATATATATATATATATATATATATATATACATTAGTCAATTTAGGGTAGCAAAAAAATTCAATAGAATTTATCGCAACCAGCGCCCTGGTGGAAAAGAGAAAATAGTCATCGACTAAATATATAATATAACAATTTAGGAGTGACCCCAACAGGTCACTCGTCCACCAGAAAGAGCAGCCATACCTCACACCACGCCAAGTAGTATTAATTCAGAAATTAGGTGAAAATTTAAAAACATTTACCCTAATTCATCTTTTAGACGTTGCAAACGTTCTGTGTCATAATGATTAAATTAGCTTAATTAAATTAATTAAGCCAATCTACCATAGGTTACACTTCATCAGTAAAAGACCTGGGAGAGACAAATATACACGAGACGTCTGTATCGATGCCTACGGGATATCTGACTTAAAATTTTCAAGACTGACGTATTCGCGCCAAACTTATCAACAGTAATATAAACTGCCGATTCAATCTCAGAATTATTCAGAAAATTATCAATTAGTCAATTTAGGGTAGCAAAAAAATTCACAATAGAAATTTATCGCACCAGCGGCCTGGTGGAAAAGAGAAAATAGTCATCGACTAAATATATAAATAAACAATTTAGGAGTGACCCCAACAGGTCACTCGTCCACCAGAAAGAGCAGCCATAACTCACACCGCCAAGTAGTATTAATTCAGAAATTAGGTGAAAATTTAAAACATTTACCCTAATTCATCTTTTAGACGTTGCAACGTTTCTGTGTCATTAATGATTAAATTAGCTTAATTAAATTAAATTAAGCCAATCTACCATAGGTTACACTTCATCAGTAAAAGACCTGGGAGAGACAAATATACACGAGACGTCTGTATCGATGCCTACGGGATATCTGACTTAAAATTTTCAAGACTGACGTATTCGCGCCAAACTTATCAACAGTAAATATAAACTGCCGATTCAATCTCAGAATTATTCAGAAAATTATCAATTAGTCAATTTAGGGTAGCAAAAAAATTCAATAGAAATTTATCGCAACCAGCGGCCTGGTGGAAAAGAGAAAATAGTCATCGACTAAATATATAAATATAACAATTTAGGAGTGACCCCAACAGGTCACTCGTCCACCAGAAAGCAGCAGCCATAACTCACACCCAAGTAGTATTAATTCAGAAATTAGGTGAATTATCAATTAGTCAATTTAGGGTAGCAAAAGAATTCAATAGAAATTTTCACCTAATTTCTGAATTAATACTACTTGGCGGTGTGTTATGCTGCTCTTTCTGGTGGACGAGTGACCTGTTGGGGTCACTCCTAAATTGTTATATTTATATTTAGTCGATGACTATTTTCTCTTTTCCACCAGGCCGCTGGTTGCGATAAATTTCTATTGAATTTTTTTGCTACCCTAAATTGACTAATTGATAATTTTCTGAATAATTCTGAGATTGAATCGGCAGTTTATATTTACTGTTGATAAGTTTGGCGCGAATACGTCAGTCTTGAAAATTTTAAGTCAGATATCCCGTAGGCATCGATACAGACGTCTCGTGTATATTTGTCTCTCCCAGGTCTTTTACTGATGAAGTGTAACCTATGGTAGATTGGCTTAATTTAATTTAATTAAGCTAATTTAATCATTAATGACACAGAAACGTTGCAACGTCTAAAAGATGAATTAGGGTAAATGTTTTTAAATTTTCACCTAATTTCTGAATTAATACTACTTGGCGGTGTGAGTTATGGCTGCTCTTTCTGGTGGACGAGTGACCTGTTGGGGTCACTCCTAAATTGTTATATATATATATACATATATAGTAGAAGACCCTAGCCCAAAGTGCCACGCAGTGAGACTGACCCTGGAACCATGTGGTTGGTAAACAAGCTACTTACCACACAGCTACTCCTGCGCCTCATTTTGCAATGACAACACCTCTAACAACTACTGATTAATGTACATGCTCTCAGCTGGTGGAACAGTCATTGAACAAGAGGTCACTCTGATGAGGAATATTCATGGAATATTCGAATATTCGAATATGGAATATTCGAATATAACGAATATAACGCTGATCGAGTTATCAAAGTCTGAACTAAAAACAAAACGGTAACCTTCAGTTCTTAGTGCTTCTGCATCATACATCAATTTGTAAGCCATCAGCAGTCAGTCATTTCTAGCACTTTTCACAAATGACCTCAGCTTGCTTTATTTGATAAACAAACACGACATTTTGTTTCTGTAATTGATTCCTTGGCGAGGTGAATATTTTTCTGACGGAAAATTACTCTCACCACTTTTTGACATGTTTATGTTACAATTATATATTTTCATGTTTTTAACATGTCTATTTTACATGTTTATATACACAGCAGGAGTGGCTGTGTGGTAAGTAGCTTGTTTACCAGCCACATGGTTCCGGGTTCAGTCCTACTACGTGGCACCTTGGGCAAGTGGCTTCTACTATAGCCTCGGGCCGACCAAAACCTTGTGAGTGGATTCGGTAGACGGAAACTGAAAGAAGCCCGTCGTATATATGTATATATATATATATTCGTGTGTGTGTTTGTGTGTCTGTGTCCCCCCCCCCTAGCATTGCTTGACAACCGATGCGGGTGTGTTTATGTCCCCGTTACTTAGCGGTAACTTAACGGTCTGAAACTTAATAAAATCCTCTCCGACAATAGCCACAATAATGGCCACAACAAAGATTCAAAATTCCCACCTAATGGTAGAGATAACAACACTTTCAGCTCTGTCTTTCGATAGAATAAGTACTGGGCTTACAAAAGAATAAGTCCCGGGGTCGAGTTGCTCGATTAAAGGCGGTGCTCCAGCATGGCCGCAGTCAAATGACTGAAACAAGTAAAAGAGTAAAAGAGAGTAAAGAGTAACTATAGTTTCACTCGCATGGATTTCTTGTTTCCTTTTATCTCTGACCTACAATACCATGGCAACACAAAGCATTATGAAAGATGATTTAAAGATAAACAAACGTCCGCAATATTTTGTTTCTTTTCTAAAATATTAAAATTTCGGTGAAATTTAGGACTATGTTATCGATTGGTTTTTCTTTTCGCCACTTTCTTATCCTATGAACATGTGTTTTTTTCACAAATCAGTTTTCTCTGTAAATATGCCTTTCCACTAATTTGTCTTTTGGCTAATGAACTTTCCATTAATATATCTTCAATGAACGAATTTACTAAGTCAGGGCGATGGTGCAGAGGTTCACTTCGGGATCAATGACTACAACCAGTCCTACATTACAGGTTGCATAACATGTAGCATAGTTGTGGTGGTCTTCACTAGGAGTTCAGATTTTCCTTAGTATGCTCTCTCTCTCTCTTTTACTATTTTACTTGTTTCAGTCATTTGACTGCGGCCATGCTGGAGCACCGTCTTTAGTCGACCAAATCGACCCGGGACTTATTCTTTGTAAGCCCAGTACTTATTCTATCGGTCTCTTTTGCCGAACCGCTAAGTTACAGGGACATAAACACACCAGCATCGGTTGTCAAGGGACAAACACAGACACACAAACATATTCACACACATGCATATACATACACACACACACACACACACATATATATATATATATATACATATATATATACACATACATATATACGACGGGCTTCTTTCAGTTTCCGTCTACCAAGGCTTTGGTCGGCCCGAGGCTATAGTAGAAGACACTTGCCCAAGGTGCCACGCAGTGGGACTGAACCCAGAACCATGTGGTTCGTAAGCATGCTACTTACCACACCGCAACTCCTGCAATAAATTTTACTCAAATATTATTATCAAACACCCCGTAAATGTTTACTGGTTCTAATTCCTGAAATCCCGTTCAAATTACATGAAGAAAATTAGCAATTACATATATTCATATATTGTTTTATTCGTTTGTTTTAATCAGTGAAGTGCGACTGTTCTGGTGAACCATCTTGAAATTGTTTTGTCGAATAAACAGAACACACCACTTATTTTGTCGTTAATTTTGCCCGAACCGCTAGGTTAGGAGTACGTAAAAAATCAAAGTCATTTGGAACGAACAAATAATTCACACACACGCACACATATGCACGTATGATATATGTGTGTGTGAGTGTGCGTGTATATATATATATATATCTATATATATATATATATATATAGATATATATATATATAATATACATATATATATATATTATATATATATATAATACATATATATATATAATAATATATATATATATACATATATATACATATATATATATATATATATATAATACATATATATATATACATATATATATTATATACATATATATATATAATACATATATATATATATATATATCATATATATATAATATATTATATATATATATATATATATAGATATATTATATATACATATATATATACATATATATATATATATATATATATATACATATATATATTATAATATATATATATATATTATATATATACATATATATATATATATCTATATATATATATATATACATATATATAGATATATATATATATTATATATATATTATATATATATATATATAAAATTAATCAAAATAAAAACATGATGCCAAGGCTTCACGGTACATATGTTTCGGGCCTTTATTAGACGGATTTATAACAATGCATAATGTGTGTCTATGGCTTTCTTCAGCCGCGCACAACTACTATCTCAAGGACATGTATTACATCAAAAATTCTACGTTGGGGATGCAAATCCTCTCATTCGCGTATGACATAATGCGGCAACAGCATAAAAATGAAGCGTCCATCTCGTCCTTCTCTCAATGTAGAATGAGGAAGTTTGGATGTTGAGGTGATATAAATAAATGAATAAATAAATATATACATATATAAATACAGACAGACGTGAAGGAACCTGGTAATAAGAGCAAATAGGGATAAAGATGGAGGGGCGAGAATTCAGGACGAAGGATAAAAAAAAAATATATAAAAGTGTAAGTATAGAAAAATATAAAAATGTAGAGTATAAAGATATAAGGAGATATAAAAAAATATAAAAAAATATAAATGAATATAAAGGTATAAAGTTATAAAAAAATAAAAAAAGATTTGATCCTACATAACCGCGACAACCTTTAGTACTTGACGAACCCAAACATGATAAATCCGTCTAATAAAAGCCCGAAACATATGCACCGCTGAAGCCTTGGCATCATGTTTTTATTTTGATCAATTTACTCCACCACCTACACCACCAAACGGTATATACAGGTGCTTACAATTATCAAGTACTCACCCTGAATTTATATATATATATATATATATATATATATATATTATATATAGAAGGAGCTTCTACAGGACTAGAACTGTTTCATTCAAGAGAAATTTCTCTTGAATGAAACAGTTCTAGTCCTGTAGAAGCTCCTTCTATATAATAAATTAATTTTACTCTGCTATGTATTGAGTACCTTATTTACTGTGGTTAACCCCGAATCAACCCGGGACCTACATATATATATATATATATATATATATATATATATATATAAAAGGAAAATAAGACAAGGTAGAAAATGTTAAAATAATTTTATCATGAAGAACATTTTAGTACCGGTTGCGACTTTTTCAACTTAGAGTAAAGTATGAAAAACAATTAAATAGCGGAAAACTTTTTAAAATATTTCCCTTGTTTTCCAATACAAGGGACATTTTCCTTTTTTCTGTCTGTCTTTCTCTCTCTTTTTTTACTCTTGTGAAGGCTTGGTAGCAGGCAGTAAGTGTACCAATCCTAAAAGAATATTTGATGTGAGTTCTTGGTTTTGACTGTTTAAATAGCAGTAGTAGCCGAGGAAGGTGGCAGCGGCGAAGAAGAAGAAGAAGAAGAAGAAGAAGAAGAAGAAGACAGTCTGTATGACTGTTGTTTGCTGAGAAGAATTAGGACTTGTAAAAAGTAGTAAAAATGCTACGCATAAATCTAAAGCGCAATAATTTCTGATATATTTCTGATCTTGGTTTAAAAGCTATAATCGTACACAGAAAACAGTTGTTTGCACTATTTTATTTAAATAATGTAAAGTAATTCCTGTATTTTTAATCCTGAAAAAATTCTAATTGGCAACAAGGTTTCTATTAGGTTTCCAACGCCGTTGAAATTACATGAATACCAGAAATTATCATACAAGTCTTGTCGAGACAAGCCGTTGGTTTTACAGTAGATATGCACCATAAAAATGGTTTCAGTATCTCACTTCGTAATTCGTGCTTTTTTTAATACTTCTTTTCTGCAATATCTTTGTTCCTCCTGGTGTAATCAAAACTATATATTGAATATTGCATTTTTCTATTCCACGTATTGTTGCTGTTTGTGGCACAGGTTGTCCGTTTCTTTGAGGAAGTGAGATGTATCTGTATCTAAATAAATTTTAAAAGAAATACGTTGTTCTGTTTTAATTTCATGCTAATTTGAACAGCACACAATATAAAAACATGAATTTTAGAAACAGCTGTTAAACGAACAGGAAAATACAACTAAAATAGAACATTTGAAAACACGTATGAACACACATGAACAAATATTCCTTCAAATAAGTTGTCATCTTCCATTTTACGCATTTTTATTTTGTGACGATTCGTGAACGTTTGGTAATTTGAAAAAAGGTTCTAAACTGAAACTGGACAAAAATTATGTTGCATATCCTCCAGGTATAAAGCATCTGTTAAATATTTCACACGTGATTTCTCACATACAAGGTAAACAGTACTTTGTAAAAGTAGCACTTTGGGGATGGGGGATTATGTAGAAATCAGTATGAATAATGAAGTGAATAAGATTTTTCAGAAATCAAAACTTGGTCTTAGGTCATACCTATTTCGTTACTACCCACAGAGGGGCTGCACACAGAGAGGACAAACAAGGACAGACAAACAGATTAAGTCGATTATATCGACTCCAGTGCGTAACTGGTACTTCTTTAATCGACCCCGAAAGGATGAAGGGTAAAGTCGACCTCGGCGGAATTTTAACTCAGAACGTAGCGGCAGACGAAATACCTATTTCTTTACTACTCACAAGGGGCTAAACACAGAGAGGACAAACAAGGACAGACAAACAGATTAAGTCGATGATATCGACCCCAGTGCGTAACTGGTACTTATTTAACCGACTCCGAAAGATGAAAGGCAAAGACGACCTCAGCGGAATTTGAAATCAGAACGTAGTGACAGACGAAATACCTATTTCTTTTCTACCCACAAGAGGCTAAACACAGAGAGGATAAACAAGGACAGACAAACGGATTAAGTCGATATTATATCGACCCCAGTGCGTAACTGGTACTTAATTTATCGACCCCGAAAAGATGAAAGGCAAAGTCGACCTCGGCGGAATTTGAACTCAGAACGTAACGGCAGACGAAATACGGCTACGCATTTCACTGTGCATATTTCTATCAGGTAATCTATTCTTGTGGATACGTAGTGTGAATTTTAATTTCCTCCTTAATCTTGTTAATATCACTTTGTTTTTATACCTTATGTAGCAAGCATTTCTTCGGGTAATCAGCATTCTTAGTATGGAGTTTACTACTGAACTGCGTCCTTCAACAGATAAAAAATATGCAGATTCGCATGACAAGATCAACTAGCTTAGAAAACAAATCAAACTGAATGACTATAATAGCAATAACTATCATCATCATCATCATCATCATCGTCGTCGTCGTCGTCGTCGTCATCATCATCATCATCATCATCATCATCATCATAATCATCATCATCATCGTCATCGTCGTCGTCATCATCACTGTCATCATCGTCATCATCATTGCTGTTGTTTTTTTTCGTTATCATCATCATCATCATCATCATCATCATCATCATCATCGTCGTCATCGTCGTCATCATCATCGTCATCATCATTGCTGTTGTTTTTTTTCTTGTTATCATCATTACCATCATCATCATTCTCATCATCATCATCATCATCGTCGTCGTCGTCATCATCATTGTTGTTGTTTTTTTGTTATCATCATTATCATCATCATCATCATCATCATCATCATCGCCATCATCATAATCATCATCGTCATCATCATTGCTGTTGTTTTTGTTATCATCATTATCATCATTATCATCATCATCATCGTCGTCGTCGTCATCATCATCGTCATCATCGTCATCATCATTGTTGTTTTTTTGTTATCATCATTATCATCATCATCATCATCATCATCATCATCATCATTATCATCATCATCATATCATCATCATCATCATCGTCATCATCATCATCGTCATCATCATCATCGTCATCATCATTGCTGTTGTTTTTTGTTATCATCATTATCATTCTCATCATCATCATCATCATCATTATCATCATCATCATAATCATCATCGTCATCATCATTGCTGTTGTTTTCTTGTTATCATCATCATCATCATTATCATCGTCGTCGTTATTATTAATCTGACCCTAATGCAAAGATAAAGGAAATCAAAAAGAAAATGTGTTAACTTACAGAGTATTTCCTTTTTCCTGAGAGAAGAATTCGTTACGTGCTGTTTAAAATTAGAAAACGTCTCGTTAAACGTAATCATGAAGGAATACAATTAAATTTCTGCACCTGAAAATGTCAACACACGTCAAAATAAACACCAAGATCACTTGTTTCCTTCACGAATGTTTGTTTTAAAGAAAATCTGTTGCTATTACGATTCAAAGTAAAGATGAAAGGAATAAACTGTTTCAAAGGTTAGCTTTAGAATACCATTGTGAAAACGGGGAGAAAAATAATAAGTAAAAGCTCAAACCATTAACATAAAGATTTAAATCAAATTCTATAAGAAAGTAATATATGCAGAACATTTAAAACAGGTAAAACTGCGACAATTCGAAAACAGTGTACGTGTTAAAGATATTTCTAGCTCACTGAAATAAGACTAGAAAGAAAATCCGTTGAATTCCAACGCGTTTCCTTTTTCTGGTAAAATAAAGTATTTTCATACTATTTAAAATTAGAAAATGTCTTGTTGAATATGGTCATGTAATGAGTACAACTAGCGCAATGGCCCAGTGGTTATGGCAGCGGACTCGCGGTCATAGGATCGCGGTTTCGATTCCCAGACCGGGCGTTGTGAGTGTTTATTGAGCGAAAACACCTAAAGCTCCACGACGCTCCGGCAAGGGATGGTGGTGATCCCTGCTGTACTCTTTCACCACAACTTTCTCTCACTCTTACTTCCTGTTTCTGTTGTACCTGTATTTCAAAGGGCCGGCCTTGTCACTATCTGTGTCACACTGAATATCCCCGAGAACTACGTTAAGGGTACACGTGTCTGTGGAGTGCTCAGCCACTTACACGTTAAGTTCACGAGCAGGCTGTTCCGTTGATTCGGATCAACCGGAACCCTCATCGTCGTAACCGACGGAGTGCTTCCACAACTAGCGCAAGATCCACCTGAAATTCTCAAAATACCAATACTCCTTCAACGGCACTCTGCCTCGATGGCGTAACTACTTTATTCTTTTATTCTTTTATGCGTTTCAGCCCTAAGGATGTTGCCATGCTGGGGCACCGCTTTATTTCTTTATATTCAACCATAAATTATAGTGCGCGTAAAAATTATGAAAATCCTTTCTTCAAACGAGAAAATTCCCCACAAAATAGATTTCTATTGATATATAAAGAAAATATTGTCATTTGCATTGTCAGTTTGCTGTTGTTCGAGCAGTATCAGATTCTTCGTTACATAAACGTTCTCTTTGGGACACTAATAACAAAATCCTAGCATTCTTTATGACTTCTTGAAACTCTACATCATTTGCAAGTGTCACAATATCTTTCACATGTTGACTTCCCGGCATCTATTATGGTGAACTTCTTTCAGAAGTCTCTAACTATAGGTTTATCCTCCCTGTCAATTGCTTTCATAGGTTCTGTGGAAGTTCTCAGATAAATGTGCCTTGGAATTAGCTACCACACCTTGATCCATTAGTTGGAGCAAAGAAGTTTTATTCATGCGATATGGGAATCTATTCTACTCTCACGCAATCAGAAAGCTAATTTAAGTTTACATGATGGCTAGATGCATTGTCTAAAAAGATCAATGCTTTTTAGAAATACAATATCTGACATTAGAGCAGGACAAAAAATGTTTGTGAACCAGATTTCGAAAAGGCTCTTAGCCATCCATGCCTTTATTTGAATGTCAAATGAGAGATAGATTAAACTTTACGTAAGCCTAGGAAGCCTTGAACTTTTGAAGTGATACGCGAGTTGGGACACCTGAAGAAAGCGGTCTTTTTTAATGATGTGATAGGTTTGCTAGAAAAAAACCTCTGACGATTTTTAGATGCTTTAAACCCTGGTAATAAATTTTTAAGAACCTCATAGACTAGGAACCCAATTTCTCCGCTACTGTAATGACAGCATATCTTTCGTTTTTGCATTCCTCTCAACTTAATTCTCAAATCATACTCAGGAAACCCTCATAATTGTTTTAGGAATTTCAATTTTTCTTCATTAATGCTTTCGTATTCTCTTTTTTTTCATTTGAATCTACTCTGTTTCATGAATTCCATCTCGTTTTATCGAGCGTCATTTCTTTCCCTTTTGTTCTGTCCACTCGTAATTTTCCAGCTGAGAGTTAAGGTTAACCAATGTTCGTATATTTTCAATTTGGTTCGATTTCACTGATTGTTCCTAAAAGCGAATTTTTCTTACGCTAAATATTAATTCAATACATAATCCATTTGGTTTACTTATGAGGAAAGTAGCCTTGGGAATATTATCACATACCTTTCTACTTCGCAATCTATGTTCTTATGGCCTTGACGCACAGATTGTGCTGATGCTTTTCATATCACTGACCTAAGTACTTAGTTCTCCTCTTCCTCATTCTACAGTGTAGCCTCTTTTTCATTTCTCCTGCTTGAATGGATAATCTCGTACGAAAGATTTTCTTAGTTTAATTCGTTGTGCCATGTCTTTGCTTTCGAAAGATTCTTAGAAATTTGTATGGCACAATATAGTGAAAAAGGATCCGTGTAAATCACAGCATACAGGAAAAATATAAAATCAAGAATGCACTGAGTTTCTATCGGTCTTTAAAATATAATATAGTCATATATTTGTGCATAATTTCAAACTACAATTTTTATTTTGATCTTTATTGCTATTGAAATTATGCAAAATATTTCATGAAATTATAAAGCAACTTTTATTTGATGCTAATGCCCACGACTCTCTTATCCTTATGGATACAAGCCTTACCTATAATCCTAGATATGTATCCTTTGGTGGAGCATGGGAGGAATTCTACAGGTTATATGTGCCATCTAGGAATGTTATTTATATAGTATTTTGTTCTTCTGTGTGGCTTAGGAGCTTCAATTCACCGGCTGATGGTTGTCGTAGTTGTATCTCCAAATAACAGTTGCACTTAGGAAGTTCACAACTTTTATGCTTGCAAAACTTTATTAATCATATTGGTCATTAGTAATTTGTTCATAGGTTTTTTGTGTTGGTGATTTGTTATGGATCTTAGCGTATAGCACATTGTGGTTGTTACCTTATAATTTGGTACAACATCCTTTGTGCACCGTATAATGTGATATTTAACACTTTTCAACAATTCCTTTTATATAATATATTTTATGAATGGTTTGTATGGATTGTATCTTTTAATAGGAGCAATGTCTTATGTATTTAGAATTGCGTATTTATATTTGCTTTGTTATGTGTTTTGCTCCGTTGGTTTGATTCTCCTCGTTTTTATTGATGTTTCTACTGTTCTGTGAATCATTATATTTAATGCTTCTTTTGTGAAAAAGGATTTAAATCCGTTTCTAAACAAGCAGTTTACCACTAACATTTGCATCCTTGCATACATTCGCTGTTTCCGTAGAATCATATGCATTTATTTGTGTCTTTGGCGTAAAAGGAACTAATCTATCTTATCTTTCTTTCGGAATGTTTATGTCTTGAAATGGAGAAATTGCATTTATCGCAAATATATATTTTTTTTCGATAAGCAGTTGTTACCATCTCCTCTTTAAATTTTTCAGCGCCTCCATTATGCCAAATATATTGGTTTCTATAGTAAACACATAGAACGTCGCAAACGTAGGCCTAAAATGTAAACCTATGGTTACTTTACTTTTTTTCATGCATCATTAATTTCCTTAATAGACAATGAAATTTCATTTTTGAAATGTACAAGATACCGCTACATTTTTCCTTTACAAAACGCTAATAAATGTTTCGTTGTGTTACCTAAATTTTTCATGATATTAGCTAGTATTGTGAGTATGTTTATTATTGCGTGTTTGAAATCATTGTTTAATACAGTTATAATGGTTTCTGCTAATGGAAATTTAATTTAGAGATTCTTTTTCTACAGCTCAAAGTGGAGATGTTGCCTCCTTCTATTCAGATATTTTGGAATTCTTCGGATTAATATATATTGTATGTGTTTATTGTTTAATACAGTTTAGCGATGTTTTGTGATAATGTAATAATCTGAAATATTAAAGGTCGGAAGGGGATTGTTTTGCTTGTGTATTTTACTTTACCATAAGATGTTTGGTGGAGTAATTTCTCCTCCAATTCTGGTAATTTATGAGACCTTGTTTATGCATTTATACCATACTTAATTTATTGAGTTTCGTGATAAGAAACTCTCAAGCTGAGCAGCAGAAGGTCTTCAGAAAAGAAACCCCGCTCAGACAAGTGTTACGACCCTAAACTTCTTACTTCGATGCGGCTCGGCCCACTTAGAGTAAGGAGGCCGAACCACATCTAGGTCAAGACTCCTGAGCGCTCTTCTTTGGACATGTCCTTGTCACTTGGATATCGGAGACTTGTTCATTTAAACATTAATAAATAATTTGGTCTACCTGAAACTCCTCTCCGCTGCATCTGCTTTCAAACTCATATTTAAATAACAAATAACATTAGTAGTGATGATAGTGGTGAAACGTCAACACTACACTCATGAATCACTCAGAGTTACTTCCCCTCGCGTTAAAATACAAACACATTGTCCTCAAACGATATGGCGATCGCTTTTTTCCCCTCTGCGACCAGATGAAGCAGGAACACTGCTCCGCTGTCTTTGAAATTGCTGTTAGGGCTTTGGTCCTCTTCTTCCTAGAGCCTGCGAGTTGTTTCATGAGATCGTAGGTAGATTTGCCCACAAAACCTCTACATCCAACCACTTTAGCGAGAACCTTGACCTAGAATTTCGCTTTCCTCAAGCTGTTGGCCAAACTGGAGTATGTATATGGGAGCGTCTTGTGTATACATAGGCATATATACATACGATTGTGTGTGGGAGGGTATGTGTGGATCTTTGTGTGTGTATGGGTGTATGTGTCCGACTACTGAATACTGAAGGTCAGCTAATGAAATTCACATGTGCAACCAGCCATGAAGAACAGGTCAGCGATCACCCAGTACCAAAACAGCCTTCCACTACCACTCATACCAGTCCGGTAAACGCACTCTGGAAGCGAACAACTTAAATCTACCAGCTACTACTAAATTCAAACCAAGACAGACGGATGGGATGGCTTTGAAGTCGAAGATTTTAAACTAAAGGAGACAACACTTGAATATCACCTGAGGATACACAACTAGGTCTCATTATGCAAACAAACAGTTGCACAGTCAAATACTTGTATTTTTAAAGAACTATGTAGTGTGGAAACAATTGTAATGATTAAAAAATACCTTACTCCTTGTTGACTCCAATTTATTCAATCTTATATATATATATATATATATATATATATATATATGGGTGTTTGTGTGTGTGTGTATGTATGTATATAAACATATAAAAACATACACGCACATATCATGGAATAGTAGCTGTAGATAACTTGCTCTTCAATGTCTTAGAGTTTCTCGTCTGCACCACAGGCTTCACAGGTAACGATATAAGAAACTCAGTGAAGATGAAAAACAGAAACAACTGCTCTACTACAAGTAGTAGTAGTAGTAGTAGTAGTAGTAGTAGTAGTAGTAGTGGTGGTGGTGGTGGTGGTGGTGGTGGTGGTGGTGGTGGTGGTAGTAGTAGCAGCAGCAGCAGCAGCAGTAGTAGTAGTAGTAGTAGTAGTAGTAGTAAGGTATCACCAGAGACTTATGTAGATGAAACAGAAAGATAAATATTGAGAGAAACAATCAAAAACTTACAACCAAAAGTGAATACAGTGAAAATATGTTTAATCGCTTTCCCCAGCAGCTATTTTGAAAGTATTTTGAATTAATTGAGTTTCTCTCCTTTAATTAGTTATATAATCAAATATTTTAATCAATGATGTAAATACGTTTTCTTAAGTGTTACTTTTTGATGAGAGTATGGTCAACAATAAACTCGTTTTTATTTGAGTAACCACACGTTATTTGTAAATAAAGATGTCTGAACAAATAATAGCTGAAATCTGCTATCATCATCATCATTGTTCGATTGTGGTCGAGACAATGGAATTTACCATGCTACGCCAGACTTCACGGTCCATCATAGCATTACGGAGGTCCCGTTGCTGGATGCCTGTATCCCTGGAGATTACATCAGGGTAGGAGAGTGTGCGCCCTCTGTTATTGCGAGTAGATGGCTTCCAGAGGAGAAGAGTAGAAATTACCTGTTTTTCAGCTCTACAACAATGTCCAGCAAACTGGACTCTCTTACAAGAGATGACACAGGTGGTAGTTTCCCAAATATTTGCATTTTGGTTGGATGGCCCTTCCACGAGAGATTTTGACCTCTCATAAGGAGGCGAGTGTAGGTTCCATCCAACCGCCTCTCAAGCTTCTTTGATAACGTCCAGATTTCTGAGCCATATAGTAGAATTGGTTCGACTGTGGCTTTGAAGCTTTGAACAAGCCTCAAATTGTGTAGGTCTTTACCTCAATGAGGCCAAGACTGAATACATAAACAAGTGCCTGTCCAACAGTGATTGCATCATCCATACTCTCAACAATGCGCCCTTAAATATGGTTTCTGATTACAAATATCTTGGGTCATACATATCATCATCTGGAAAAGACTTTCTAACTAGAAAGGGTATGGCCTGGTCAGCCTGTAATGACATGCATAAGATCTGGTCATCAAATCTAAGTAGAGACTTCAAACTTGAAATCTTCAAAGCCACAGTCAAATATGAAATAGAATTCTCACAGAGAATGAATTTGAAAATCTATTTGAGAATGTGCCTATGTACAACTTGAGATGTTTGCCTTAATGTTTGTTGTCCTCTTTAACAATTATATATCCGCTGCATCGGAAATCTGCAATGGCTCCATAACTACCTTGGAGCTCTAGTAATCCGTTACTGCACTTACCTGGCGTACTAATCGTTTAGATCACCGATGAACTAGACCTTCATAGTTTGTATATATATATATATATGAGTGGCTTTGTGGTAAGTAGCTTGCTTACCAACCACATGGTTCCGGGTTCAGTCCCACTGCGTGGCACCTTGGGCAAGTGTCTTCTAATATAGCTTCGAGCCGACCAAAGCCTTTTGAGTGGATTTGGTAGATGGAAACTGAAAGAAGCCCGTCCTATATATGTATATGTATATATATATATTTGTGCATGTGTGTGTATATGTTTGTGTGTCTGTGTGTCCCCTAGCATTGCCTGACAACCGATGCTGGTGTGTTTATGTCCCCGTCACTTAGCGGTTCGGCAAAAGAGACCGATAGAATAAGTACTAGGCTTACAAAGAATAAGTCCCGGGGTCGATTTGTTCGACTAAAGGTGGTGCTCCAGCATGGCCGCAGTCAAATGACTGAAACAAGTAAAAGAGTAAAAGAGTAAAGAGAGTATGTGTGTGTGTGTGTGTGTGTACATATATATATTAATACTATGTATATATGTGCGTGTGTAAGAGAGCGCGCGCGAGTGTCTGTAGGTTTGTGGTGGGGTGGATGTGAGTGCGCGCATGTGTGTATTCTTGTTAGAGCATCCTTTCTAGAAAAAGGTGAACTCGTACAAGAAAGCCCGAAGTACGGGTGGTGTCTGGTTGTCTCATCTTCTTCCGTGGCACTGATATTACAGCTGATCGCTCTAAAAAGTGGGTTCAATGCAACACTTTATCTACTCAAAACAAATGGTGGTGGTGGTGGTGGTGGTGGTGGTGGTGGTGGTGGTAGTAGTAGTAGTAGTAGTAGTAGTAGTAGTAGTAGTAGTAGTTTATTTAAGGTATGAGCTGAGAGAATCGCTAGAACGCTGAACAAAATGCTTAGCGGTACTTCGTCCGTCCCTACGTTCTGTGTTCAAATACCGTCGAAGGCGACTTTGCCCTTCATCCCTTTCGAGATCGATTTAAAAATAAGTACCAGTTGAAAACTGGAATCGATGTAATCGACTTAACTCTTCTTCAAATTTGCAAAACAAGGACGGGTCATTGGATGTTTTCTATCTTCAGTCGAGTTACAGATTTTCTCAGCAGCTTCGGCCGGTTACACTCGATACTGCTCCAATCTGGCCGGTCCCAAGAAAATCTAAGCTAAGAGCACTAAATTGCTTGGAAGGAAGCAAGCAAATGTATTCGAAAACAAGGACGGAAAAAAACGAAGAAATGGTACACAAATACACACACACACACACATATATATATATATATATATATATATACATATATACATATATATACATGTATATATATATATATATATATATATATATATATATATATATATACAAGGAGAGAGTGATTGTATACCTATATACGTATACGCATACATATGTTCATACAAATATATTTATATGTAAGTACATATACACATATATATATAAACATATATATGCATATATAGAGAGATATAGAGATATATATATACATATACATATTTACATCCAAACATAGATAAGTATACAAATGCACATTATGCATATAAGTATATATATATATATACACACAAATATACACATATACATATAACTACATATTGTTTGGGTGTGTACGAGCGTACGTGTGTATGTGTGTGTACGTGCGTGTGTGTGTAGTGTGTGTGCGTGCATGCTTGTTTGTGCGCGTATGCGTGTGTGTATAGTAAGAAAAACATGAAATGTTAGGCAAAAATAAAGTACTAAGAACGAAAATAAGTTTCACTGAAAAGAACAACAGTGAAACGTGGAAAAAAATACCAACGATACCAACAAGGAACAATTGTAATTTGAAATCTGAAATCTGTTTTTCTCCAATTAAATTATCCATATTACTCTGTAACAATTCCCACCAAAGGGTAGTTTGATATTTGTTTTCTTAATTTTTTTTTCTTATTTTTCACATTTATTCATTGTTTATGTTAGTGTTTATTTTGTTTCTCTGTTTATAATCGTTGTCGTTTTTCTTGCAGTATCGCATATTTTTTGTTCCTTAAACTCCTTTCAACTGTAAAATGTATTCTGAAATTAGTTCCCGCAAATTTAACAGATAGAATATTTCTCACATTTACTGGTTATTTTTTTTAAATATAATATTTCCGTATATGTGTGTGAGTGCATATTTCATTTTACAAAATTATAGATATGCTATGTGAAGACTGTAGATTATACATAGACTGCAGCTCATTGGATAAAATCAGTTACTGTATTTAGTTTTATCACTCGATATTTTTTAGCTCAAATCTTGCCTCGTGTCGATAATATATGCCTTATATATATACGAAATCATAAACTTTAAATGAACTGTAAATTAAAATATTTTGATTTCCATTTGAAACATCTTATATTCGTTTTGAATTCCTGTTGAAGAGTTTTAAACTTCACCGAGTCTCTTTTAATTCTCATTAATAGGATTGCCTTGTATGTCATTTATGTATATATCTCTGCTTGGGAAAATCGATATCTTGTAAACCGTTAACTTAAGTTACAGTAAATATTTTGAAGAGAATCTTTTTTTATTCAAATTCGTAAATATTTTGGTATTTTTTGCTATATGTTATATACACCACTCTTTTCACGAAATAGGGAATCAAATTTATCGACTGGATAAGTGAATTGCAAAATGATGAAGTATGAATTTTTGTCCCTCTTTGTACCTTACTGTGGATATTCTTGGATCAATCTAAAGAATTATTAGACATTCTTCAAATGCCTAAAATTGTTAAGAACTATAATTTAACATTCTATAATAGGATGTTTTATATACATATTATTATTATTATTGCTTTACTTCTCAGAGCGTTCGGTCCTGTTTGTTCTAGTAGATTCGGTGAGAGTTGGCAGCAGCCAGTTGTCAGACGTCTCACGGGGTCTCTTTCTGTACATTATAAGTCTTGATACTTGGTTTTCTTTGGAGACATTCAACATCCAAGTACCAATCTCAAAACGCTAGTTATCCCCAACAAAGCAGTTTTGGGGGTTGCTCTGCTCAACTCTGATTTCATGTCAATTCCGATTTTTTTTTTTTAGATATTTCTCGAACTTGGTTCTTAGTGATTTTCTGGTCGTTGTGGTGGTGAATTTTGGGGGCTTAATTTGGGACAAATCCCGTTTAAGTGACCTTCCAGGTTCGTATTCGGGGAAGATATTCTGTCATTTGAAAATTTTTCGCCATCAGGCTGACAGCCTGCTGCCAGGCGCGCTTCCAGAATAACCATTGGACAAGCGATTCGGTGTACTGTTTGAAATTTTCTTTTCAAGTAAAATTAAATTATTATCAATTTTTCATTATTTTTTAGGTTTAGTCACTATATGTAAAACATTCTAGATAGTGCACCAGCATTGTCGCGGTCTTGAAATAAGCCAGAGAGAAACATAAGCCAAATTGAAAGAAACATACAATGTGTGTCTTGTACATAGACTACAATTTTGACCTATCCTCCATCTCATATTGAGGTAATATGCTGTATAAAAATTAGTTACTTATATATATATCTCAAGGCCTCGTCAGAGATTATAAAGTACAATTATTAAGATATAAAAGGAAGATATAAAATGCAAATATGAATATTAAAGAAGGTACACATATACAAGAATATGCATGTATACATATATACAAATAAGTGTATATACACCTACATATACATATATATAAGTATATACATAATAATATACATACACATAAGGTTACAGTTAATCAGATCTATATACTGGAATATACATATATCTTTATTATATATATGTATGTATATGTATGTGTGTGTGTGTGTGTGTATGTATGTATGTACGTATGTATGTACGTATGTATATACATATATACAAACATTATAAATATATTATAAATATGTATGTGTATATATACATATTTATATATACGCGTGTGTGAGTGTTTGTGTGAGTCTAACACACGTGCATTTGCGTGCATCTCTGTTGTTTATGAGGTGGTGTTGCACCGCGCTCTTGCATGTGGTTTTTTTTTAAACAAATGAAAATGTGGAAGATAAGCAGGATTGAAAGCAACCTGAAAACTCTGGCCCTTCATTCTCTATCGTACTTTTTTTCTCTTACAACTTCCACTAATCCTAATTCTTACTCCTAACATGGGGGATTTTAAAGGCTATCGTCTGCTTCCATTTTCACTGAAATGAACGTCCGAATTTTTCCAGTATTTTATTTCATTCTTACCTATTTCTTCTTGTCTTCGTTTGCTTATATGTCAGTCTTTCTTTCTCACTTTCATCTCTCAAATTATAATAATTCTCTAACCCATTCTTTCTATTTCTATATTCATACTTTTTCCAACCGTTTCTTTCTCTCTTTCGCTTTCTTTTGGGCTCTCTTTCTCACTCTTTCTTTCTCTCTTTTTCCTCTCTTTCTTTCTCTTTCTCTCTCTCTTTCGCTTTCTTTCGTGCTCTTTCTCCCTCTCTTTCTTTCTTTTTCTCTCTCTCTCTCCCCCTCTCACTCTTGTATTTTTCTTTTTTATCTTTTCCCTTAAGATTACATTAAATTTTTTATTCTCTTATTTCATCTTCAGCAAATTATAAAGTCCATTATTTTAAATAGTAATTGCTAAAATGTAAACAACAAAATAAATATATTAAAAAAAACACATCGTGAAAAGTAAAAAATAAAATTCTATAAAATAAGTTTTGTTTGTCAACTAACACCCCAACCAGTTATTACATTTTAATTTTCCTTTGTCCCGGAATTCTATTTAAGTGTAAATTATAATAAAAAATCAGTAGAACATACACAAAATCGAAATGCCATGTTTCCTTCTGGGATTCGCTGGTGAAGTATAAAGAATAACAAAATGTGATTTATTAAGGTTTGAAACTGATTTATTTATTGATTATTATAATTAACTTGTTCTTTGGAAATTGTTGCTGACACTGTTACTATGCTATTTTCCTTTAATGGGTGCCTTATGGTGCAGGGTTCAGGCCATCGTTCCTGAGAAAGGATTCTAAATTTGGTCTTGAAACTGACAACTTCCATAACGATAGTCTCAGAGAAAGAATAAACATTTGCAAAACTATTGCGATATTTCCTTATAAATCTTTAAAACGTGAGATCAAATCTCGCAGAGGAATTTGAACACAGATCGATAAAATTAGGTACCATCCAAGTACCGGAAATGATATAATTACCTATTTCTTTACTACCCACAAGGGACTAAACACAGAGGGGACAAACAAGGACAGACAAACAGATCAAGTCGATTATATCGACCCCAGTGCGTAACTGGTACTTATTTAATCGACCTCGAAAGGATGAAAGGCAAAGTCGACCTCGGCGGAATTTGAACTCAGAACGTAACGGCAGACGAAATACCTATTTCTTTATTACCCACAAGGGGCTAAACATAGAGGGGACAAACAAGGACAGACATAGGTATTAAGTCGATTATATCGACCCCAGTGAAAACTGGTACTTAATTTATCGACCCCGAAAGGATGAAAGGCAAAGTCGACCTCGGCGGAATTTGAACTCAGAACGTAACGGCAGAAGAAATACCGCTAAGCATTGCGCTGACGTTACTGCCAGCTCGCCGTCTTCGGAAATGATATAATTACCCATACTTTGAGTCACATTTCAGATATTATTCCTGTATTGAAAAATCAGTATTTAATTATATTCACAATACATTTATGGCGCAATTTGTAACGGGTTTATCGGTAGTATGGTATATATGTTCTATTCTCGTGAGAGAAACTCTTGTCTTTAGAACTGCTGATTGGCAGAATTGGGATAAAGTCTGTCAGAATGTTTTTTACTTGTGTATCTTCGTGATCTGAGATCTAATCAAGCTGAAACTAATTTCACTTTTTATGCTTCCAGGGCCGATAAAATATATGTGCGTGTCAATATTGAGCATATGAGAGGCAAAAATGTCGGTGCACTGTATAAAGGAATTTATAGTGTTCATTTAATCAGGTTTTAAGTCATACAGAGGATGCCTGGGCGTTTTAGCCTCCCTGTATAAGTACCAATAAGTACCAGCTGCGCACCGAGATAGTATTTTTGCTGGGTATTTTTCTTGCAAATAAGCATAGCTTTAAGCAATTTTGAGAAATCAATACCTAATTAGATTTGCTCACAACCACCACAATAGATCGTTTTATCTCCTTTTCTAATATTTTATCTACATTACGTTCATTTTGCAAATTATATATTGCTGTATGACGTCATTGATGAAAACAGAACTATCGCTCTTCAAAAACAAAACCTAATCCCTAAGCAGTTTATGAGACAGCTGTTTATATATATATACTTTTGTCAAGTTATTGTTGCCTTAGTGAATATTAAAACGCTGGAGGCGCAATGGCCCAGTGGTTAGGGCAGCGGACTCACGGTCGTAGGATCGCGGTTTCGATTCCCAGACCGGGCGTTGTGAGTGTTTATTGAGCGAAAACACCTAAAGCTTCACGAGGCTCCGGCAGGGGATGGTGGTGATCCCTGCTGTACTCTTTCACCACAACTTTCTCTCACTCTTACTTCCTGTTTCTGTTGTACCTGTATTTCAAAGGGGTCGGCCTTGTCACTCTCTGTGTCACGCTGAATATCCCCGAGAACTACGTTAAGGGTACACGTGTCTGTGGAGTGCTCAGCCACTTAAACGTTAATTTCACGAGCAGGCTGTTCCGTTGATTCGGAGTGCTTAAGAAGATTAAAACGCTAGTCACAAATAATAAGTTGTTGAAAAGATAATGTTAGTCAATTAGTAATATTATGTGAAACATCAAGGTGGTGAGTTGTCGGAATCGTTGGCACGCCGGACAAAAGGCTTGGCGACATTTCGTCCGTCTTTAACTTCTGAGTTCAAATTCTGTCGAGTTCGACTTTATCTTTTCATCTTTTCGGAGTCGATAAAATAAGTATCAGTTAAGTATTGAGATTGATATAATCAAATTACACCCTCCCTCCTCGAAATTGCTGGCCTTGTGACAACATTTGGAATGAATATTAATGTCAAGCACTCCGGCAAGTACAAGCAACAATTCTGAACATGTTTCCTTGTTGGTTCTCCTCATCAAAACATAGACTTTAACCTTCTTCTTGCAAAGAGCGTCACCAGAAGCGGAGATAATTCTCCCCAAAGTGAAGAATTTTTGTTAAAAATATTATGAACAAGTTAACATGGATATATATATTGCGTAAAATTGTGTCTGTGCGGAAGGTTCCTCTACCCTCTCACATAAGTATCATCGAAAGATGTCGGCACGTTTTGCATTCTCCAAACTTTTAGTAATATGGGAACGAGTCAACCTGATGCAAAGAGATGAAAATCAAGTAATTGTATAATATTTTACGTGGCTAGGCCTATCACTTGGTGTATTGTAAATAATCCATAACAGACGCCTTTCCAATAGAGCCCAACAATCAAGATTCCACATACAAAGCAGTAACAATTAAGAAACTAATATACTCTTTAGTTTCATGAACTCGGCATAAAAGGTCAAAGGTCAATTAATTATTTTGCAATATAGCTTATTTCTATAACTCAAATTCTGAATTCAATTTCTATTTGATTGGATTATACTTTTCATAATCGAAGTATATTCTATAATAATATTTATATCGTATGATCCGTGATCAAATGTTTATTTTGTGGTTTCGCGTTATTTACGATATACAAATTTCCCGCTGTATAAAACACTAAGATATAATCAATATATCATCTCCTTCGAACTCTCAACTTCACAAGTTAGGTAACACCTCGTCAAATTCGTCGAGCAGTCATTAATAAATAGTCTTAACAGTACACAATGCAGAGCCGATAACTAGATATTTACTTCCGAACACTTAACAAGTTATATATATATATAAATTCAGGGTGAATACTTGATAAGTGTAAGCACCTGTATATGCCAACTAGTAGCAGAGATGAGAGGGTATATGCATCAAATGAAATAAAAAACAGAACACAAAGGATATCGCGGTACACGTGTTTCAAGCTTTATAGGTTGTTTTATAAAGCTTGAAACACGTCTACCGTGACATCCTTTGTGTTCTGTTTTTTATTTCGTTTTATTTCATTTGATATATATATATATAATATATATATATATATATATATATATACAAGAGTAAAAATTATTAAAAATTATAATTTATACCAGAGGTTAACAAACATAAAAAAGTCAGAAGACATGACTATTTTTATGATATATATAAGTGTATAGAAGTTTATACACAGACAGAAGACCACAATGTGAACTTCTTACATGCTAAAGGGGGCAGTCAGATGTAAAACCACGAAAGAATTATTATAGATTATTATAAATCATCATTTTTAATAAATTTTACCCTAGTATTTATATATTTAAATATTTCAATTCATGGGCCAGATAATTCGCGGCTGAATTTATCCACTGCTGTGATATTCTGACTCGGCACGTTGGTTGAGGACATTCGATTTGAATTCTTGATGTATAAAGATGGAACTAGATACGCATGTGTTTACTTTGTGCTTCCGGTACGTATTCGAGTTTCATAACTATATTTTCCAGCGACTCTACTGATGGGACACGGATAGTTAATTCATCAATTAATTAACTAATTAATTGATCTATTTGATCATTAATGTTGAAACTCGGAGGCATAGAGTTAACTGAGATTTTTATTCAATCGAGTGTCCTGCTCGCTTACAATCAATGTGCCGTAAATAAGAATGTTTCCTCATGGTTTGGGATCTGACTGTCCTCATTAGCATGTAGTCTTCTCTGTGTGTATAAATTTCTCAACACTCATACATGTATATATATATATATATATATATATATTATATATATATATAAAAGTAAATAAATGGTACAACGAGGCACCGATATTTACTGGAAAATAGTAATCGTAATAAATACGACGCTATTGTATAGCTTCACTGTGTATATACTAGCAAAGACGCGTGTGTGCAACAAACATGAAAAACATTTGTCTTACCTCTAGGAAGAACATTCGATAAATGGAAAACCTAGAATCGGATAATGCAGGACCGGTTTCTGACTCTTCAAATACGTTTGACAACGTAAATCTGATTAGTCTTCATCAGCTGCATTTACCTAGACAAGATTTCAAATGTTGCCACATCAATGCCAGTATACTCGTCTGAACGCCAAAACGTTAACAGAACGATAACAGTGAAGAAGTTTCAATGAAAATAATAATTTCGGTATGTGGTAAAGTAAGTTTTGCCGAACCCTAATTATAATTATACTCATAATTATAGAATTTATATATATATATATATATATATATATAATATATATATATATATATGAAAATAATAATGCATTATGAAAGTATTGCTTTCCAGTAAAAGATAGCCCGTAAGGGTAAAATTATACATATAAAAGTAAATAAATGGTACAACGAGGCACCGATATTTATTACGATTGCTATTTTCCAGTAAATATCGGTGCCTCGTTGTATCATTTATTTACTTATATATGTATAATTTTACCCTTACGAGCTATCGTTTACTGGAAAGCAATACTTTCGTATTGCATATATATATATATATATATATATATATAAACTCTATAATTATGAGTATAATCATAATTAGGGTTCGGCAAAATTTACTTTACCACATACCGAAATTTGCTGAACCCTAATTATAATTATACTCATAATTATTGAATTTTTGTATAAGTTTACCGATAATAGTTCTTTTAACATACCGAACTACTTGGTAAAATTATTAATTATCAATTAATTGATTAATTTTACCCTTTATTATATATGTATACTGCTGTGGCCAAAATTAGTGAACGAAAATAAAAAATAATGATATTTACATTTCTACATCATATTTCCGAATAGTATTTTTATTTCATATATATATATATATATATACAAAATTTAGAGGAATGACCACTAATAGTGGACAGTCTGTATGCTAGATATAGACGTCAAACTCGCCATTTACCACGAAGAATGTGTTCTCAAGAAAACAATTCAGCAAAGAATTTTTTCTTGAGAACACATTCTTCGTGGTAAATGGCGAGTTTGACGTCTATATCTAGCATACAGGCTGTCCACTTTTAGTGGTCAGTCCTTTAAATTTTGTATGTAGAAAAATTTTTAATATTCGAATTTTTTAAAAACATGCTAGGCCACTGGTTTTAATTGATTAATATCAATTTCTACCCTTATTTAATTTTATGTATATATATATATATTATATATATATATATATATATATATATATAATATATATATTATATATATATATAGATATATATAGATATATATAGATATATAGATATATATATATATATATATATATATATAGATATATAGATATATATATATATGGTGCCCCAGCATGGCCACAGTCAAAATTACTGCAATAAGTAAAAGAGTAAAATAGCGAAAGAATATCGGGTTGACTCGTTCCCATATTACTAAAAGTTTGGAGAATGCAAAACGTGCCGACATCTTTCGATGAGGGGGTAGAGGAACCTTCCGCACATACACAATTTTACGCAATATATAACCATGTTAACATGTTCATAATACTTTTTACAAAAATTCTTCACTTTGTGGGGAATTATCTCCGCTTCCGGTGACGCTTGGCAATTTTTTTTTTTCTTTTTTTACCACCAAACGGTAGGAATAGAGCCAAATATAATTGTAAGATAAATCATTGTTTTCTCGAATTCTTCGTAGAAATGAAAGCTTCGAAATATCAATCGTCTGTTCTATTAGTCTTTCAGTTGTATTTGGCTCGCATCTTTTACGTTTTACTTGCTTAAGCTTGCGTTATTGGAGCGTAAAAGTTTAATGTGGCGTAAATGTAGAGACTCGATTTTATGCCCTACGAAAGAGATACGAAAGTTAATGTAACAATTCTATTAACTGACACAGATCGTTTAAATTGCACTGATTACTAGAGTAGACATTTCCTCTATAGAATCGTACCATTCAGCATCACAAACGATGCATTTGCTAGCACACAAATCTTGAATTTTCTTTGAAAGGATTTGCGAATGCACTGTTGATCATACTTCTTCAAGGCCATTTTCGTCTTGTTCATGCCACCAAATTGTGGTCATAGAATACGTGTCCTTCATTGAAGCAAATAAACGGAAGTCAGCAGGCATCATATTCCGGCTGTACAGTGGATTGGTAACCACTGATCATTTCAATAACTTGTCTGATTCCTTGCCAAAGAGTAATCGTGCATTGTCATGGTGAAAGTGGATATTTTTCAAATTCTTTTATGGTCTTAATAGCTTCTCAAAGCCCTTTGAGTGTCTAAACGTAGTGCGCTATTCCATAAAATCAAGGAGAATGACGCATATATCAAAACATATGTGTATGTGTGTTTCTGTGTATGTGTGTGTGTGTGTGTGTGTGTGTGTGTGTGTGTGTGTGTGTGTGTGTGTAAGACTTATATATAACAAGAGCACTAAGTGGAATTCAGTGGAATACATCCAATGGTTTTCAAAAATAGAAATATTATTATTTCTAAGTCTCTCTAAAGGAGACTACGGCAGCGGTACTGGATATTAATAGTTATCGTCCATAAATATAGGTAGTTCAAAAAAGGAAAATGATATAAATCTACGCACAAGCACATTCAAACATCTTCCCACTCAGACACACACACACACACACACACACACACACACGAAATAAGTCATGCGCTTATAAGTACATTAGTCATAACGTTTAACCTCAATAGATTGCGGTCAACATTGCGAAACACAAAATTTGAATTTCAGTCATATATGTATGTATGTATGTATGTATGTATGTATGTATGTATGTATGTATGTATGCATGTATGTATGTATGTATGTATGTAGCTATGTATGTATGTATGTATTATGTATGT
>NW_021835690.1:112500-132500 GCF_006345805.1 Octopus sinensis
ATATATATACATATATATTTTCGTGAATGTGTGTGCGTGCGTGTGCATGTATGTGTATGTATGTATGTATCATCTCATCAATATCAATTCAACTATATATACACCTCAAGCTACGTTTTGTTTTGAACTAATAGACAGATAGAGAGACAGACAGACAGATAGACAGACAGATAGACAGACAGACAGACAGACAGACAGATAGATAGATAGATAGATAGATAGATAGATAGATAGATAGATAGACAGACAGACGGACGGACGGAC
Organism: Octopus sinensis; assembly: GCF_006345805.1. Classification (NCBI taxonomy): domain Eukaryota; kingdom Metazoa; phylum Mollusca; class Cephalopoda; order Octopoda; family Octopodidae; genus Octopus; species Octopus sinensis. The sequence continues at coordinate 112,765 of NW_021835690.1, forward strand.
GGACGGACGGACGGACGGACGGACAGACGGACGGATGGAGGGAGGGAGGGAGAGATATGTGAGAAACAAATATTCCCAGGGAAATTTCCCCTAGACTCCGTAACTGCTTAAATTGATACAGGCACAAACTCTTACATGCACACACACTAACACGCACACACACACACACACATACACATAATACACATACACATAATACACATACACGTAATACACATACACACAAATACACACGTACGTTTTTGATGCAATGAATAAATTTTAACTTTCGTTGTTCTCCATAAAAATCTTTAAAAAACAGGAAATCCCGGTGTTATTGAGCCAAAACCTTGTTTACAGAACTTTCTATTTCGTCAATACAGGAAATTGGTCTTCTTTCCAACAGACTTTCCAGCAATTTTCATCGTTTAGCCAAGCTGGATTGTAATTTTTCCCCATTCATCTTATTTTATTTTGTGCCTCAGAGCACAGATGAGCAAAGACCTCTATTGTTTGTGTTTCTATGAGTTATGCTATTTTCTCCAAGTATTTCGGTGTAAATCCCGATGTTTGGCATATTTGTAACCATTGCCAAGACGTTTATTATTAGAAGGGCTGTTTCTATTTGAATCCCACACACACACTTTCATACCTAGATTTTACAATCCATCCAGTTCTTTTAGAGACATCTTCCCTTCCAGATCTTCATTTTAGACGAATTTATTCATTTCCTTTACAGATACATTGTGTTCAATTGGAATCGAAGCTTCGGTTGAGAAGCACATCCGTTCTTAGTTGTCCTTGGCAACAGCATCCGGTCGATTAGGATTCATCATACTGTCTGTGAGATTTGACATAACCCTGAACGTTGTCGCTTTGTCATTTGAAAACAAATAAAATGTTCGTTGTTGCGTGCTAACTGATCGGAACAGCAGATTCATAATTATATGTGTAAATTGGTAAAAGTCGGTCCAAACTAAATTCATTTGAAATTAGTGTTTCACTGGGAGATTATCCATATAGACAGCGATCGCTAGAAATTCAGTACGTATAAGCATGGGGTGGAGGCGCAATGGCCCAGTGGTTAGGGCAGCGGACTCGCGGTCATAGGATCGCGGTTTCGATTCCCAGACCGGGCGTTGTGAGTGTTTATTGAGCGAAAACACCTAAAGCTCCACGAGGCTCCTGCAGGGGATGGTGGTGAACCCTGCTGTACTCTTTCACCACAACTTTCTCTCTCTCTTACTTCCTGTTTCTGTTGTACCTGTATTTCAAAGGGGCCGGCCTTGTCACTCTCTGTGTCACGCTGAATATCCCCGAGAACTACGTTAAGGGTACACGTGTCTGTGGAGTGCTCAGCCACTTACACGTTAATTTCACGAGCTGGCTGTTCCGTTGATTCGGATCAACCGGAACCCTCGTCGTCGTAACCGACGGAGTGCTTCAAGAAGAAGCATGGGGAAAAATCTGACTTTACAACATTACGTATGATACAAAATTAAGCATGACCTAAGCGAAGTCATTTGGTACAAAAAAAAATAATTCTTGCTAAAACAATCGAGTTTTTTGTAAATGAGATTAAAAGGAATTTTGTGAGGAGAGAGAAGCAGAAAAATTTCTGCAATAAACATTAATGATAGTCAAATGCGTAATGCCATCTTTTGCTCCAAAAATAAAATTTAGTGTTAATGAATGAGGTGAAGATAATTTTCTGCAACAAAAAGTAACAGAATAATGATCACGTGATTGTTTGTTAATCGGCCTCACTGAGAAAAGCAGCTTATCGCTATGCTCATCCGTAAAAGGCTAAATAATTTACGGAAGGTCACATGGGTCACGTGACAACTTAAGAGAAACAAGTCTCATTTGATTACTCACGTGTCGCCAGATCAGAAGCACAGGCGTGCGGCTATGAACTCCTACTCCATTTCGCCTACTCTCCTGACCTTGCACCCTCTGATTTTCACCTCTTCCCAGCCATGAAGTTGATTTTGAAAGGAAAGCGTTTCCCAGATGATGCAGCCTTGATTTCTGAAGTCACGTCGTGATTGGAGGACCAAGCTGGGGTCTTCTACAAAAACGGTCTCCAGAGCTGTATCAAACGATGGGAGAAATGCATAACTCTGGGTAGTTCCTATGTAGGAAAAGACTAATAACTGTGCCAAGTGTCGTTGCTCTACTGCTATGGGAAGTGGGTCAGAGGCATTACTTATTGAACGCCCCTCGTAGTTTCTGTGCCGTAATCAAATTTCAGTCTCCTCGGTCACAGCTAATATTACAATTTATTTATTTATCAATGAGGTTTTATCAGCAATTCGTTATATAGGGACTTCTTGTAATTCCAAGTACATATTAGGTTTTATTCATTCGCAATGCGTATTGGTGAGTCCCTACAATATTTTGCTACTTCAGTGCTAAATCAGGAGTGGCTGTGTGGTAAGTAGCTTGCTAACCAACCACATGGTTCCGGGTTCAGTCCCACTGCGTGGCATCTTGGGCAAGTGTCTTCTGCTATAGCCCCGGGCCGACCAATGCCTTGTGAGTGGATTTGGTAGACGGAAACTGAAAGAAGCCTGTCGTATATATGTATATAAATATGTATGTTTGTGTGTGTGTGTGTTTGTGTGTCTGTGTTTGTTCCCCTAGCATTGCTTGACAACCGATGCTGGTGTGTTTACGTCCCCGTCACTTAGCGGTTCGGCAAAAAGAGACCGATAGAATAAGTACTGGGCTTACAAAAAGAATAAGTCCCGGGGTCGAGTTGCTCTACTAAAGGCGGTGCTCCAGCATGGCCGCAGTCAAATGACTGAAACAAGTAAATGAGTAAATGAGAGTAAATGAGAAAAAACAAAAAATTCTTTGGGACTTTATTGTTTTGTTTTCTTCATGCTTTTAAGGATTTTGAATACCGGGTATTTTTTAGCTCTTCAGTGAATATTTTATAACAGTGACAAAAGTCCCGTAGATATAATCTTTCCGTGTCAGATTTTATGTGGGATATTCTAAATTCAATAATTTCTTTCCCTGTTTTTAAAGATCTTTTTCCAGTTTTATGACTTCCTGTTGAGGAAGTCAGATAATCATAGCCATTAAGTTATTCTTCCATTTGATTCTATTTTAAACGTTATTCCTTTTCGCATTATTCTTTCTTAACCTTTTCTTTCATTTGTCTGTTTTTTTACATATTCTAGTTCATTCACTGAATATATATGAAAGTCAGTAATTTTTCAAATTATTCTTATCTTCTTATCTACCCAAATAATAGGCGAGGTTGGAATAACCAGGTGGGTTGGACATTTGCTTAAATTCATATAAGCGGGTGGGCTGGAATAAACGGGGCTGGGTGGGAGTCAGTAACTATATAGGGTATGTACGAAAATAGGAAAAACCATTTTAAAGCACATATAACGACACAACGAGGCAAAAGACATTAACAGGAGACAAGTGAAATTAGGATCTTTTCGGTTTGAACGGAAGTTTTTAACTTCTAGGTAACTAAAACATTTTAAACTTCGTATACTGGTAGAATGTGTTTATAAAACATCTTTTTCTCTTGGCTTTATTGAGAAAATTCTATAGTTTGTAAGATATTTGTTGGGTTTTTTCTTCAATTTCAACCAATCACTGACGTCTATTGAGGTAAAAAAAAAACATTATGTGCCATATGAATATTCCCTCGTTTAAGAAATAGATTAAGTTTATTTACATTTGTGAAGAAAAAAAGATACCCTTCCCCCCACCCCTAACCCTAACCTTAAAACAGATTGAAATGCAATAGATCGATACTAGTGTCATAATTATGGGTGACAATTTCATATGACACCGCTAGAAAAAACTGCCGTTCAAACCGAAAAGATCCAAGATATACATTTGGATAATAAAAATAAGACATTTGTTAATTATGGTAATTATGGGATTTTTTTAAATGCTGTAAACTAAACTATAGTAGCTATCACATACACCGAAATTATGATAAGCTTAAGTACTTAAAACATACATTTATCCGATTTTTAAGAGGATTTATAGTGCCACTCAATTCCGATAATAATTATAAATATCACAACGATCAGCTCGTGATTTTAAAGTTAATGATCACCTCTAAATTCCATTGTGGTTAAAGTTAAAAACTACACACTATCTAGCAGATTAGTATGTAATAAGTAATAGTCAAAAGCTTAAACGGAATGAGACATGTAAAATTAAGTTTATTGTTTAACCTAATATAAATCTCTAACGACATACAGTTTCAGTATATTTCTGTATAGAATTACACACATCGATTATAATCATGTTAGACCCTTGCTTCTTCCAGGATATACCCAAAGGCGGCGAGCTGGCAGAAACGTTAGCACGTCGGGCGAAATGCTTAGTGATATTTCGTCTGCCACTACGTTCTGAGTTCAAATTCCGCCGAGGTCGACTTTGCTTATCATCCTTCCGGGGTCGATTAAATAAGTACCAGTTACGCACTGGGGTCGATATAATCGACTTAATCCGTTTGTCTGTCCTTGTTCGTCCTCTCTGTGTTTAGCCCCTTTTGGGTAGTAAAGAAATAGGTATTTCGTCTGCCGCTACGTTCTGAGTTCAAATTCCGCCGAGGTCGACTTTGTTTTTCATCCTTTCGGGTCGATTAAATAAGTACCAGTTATGCACTGGGGTCGATATAATCGACTTAATCCGTTTGTCTGTCCTTGTTCGTCCCCTCTGTGTTTAGCCCCTTGTGGGTAGTAAAGAAATAGGATGTACCCAAGGCAGGTGCTGAACTAATTGCTACAAGGTAACAAAACGGTGAGCTGGAAGAATCTTTAGCATGCCGGACAAAATGCTTTGCGGCATTTCGTCCGTCTTTACGTACTGAGTTGAAATGCCGTCGAGGGCGACTTGCTTTTCATCCTTTCAAAATTGATAAAATAAAGACCAGTTGAGCATTGGGGGTTGATGTAATTGACTTACCCATTTCCCCAAAATTGTTGGTCCTGTACCAAAATTTGAAATCTTTATTGCAAGCTAACGAAACAATCATCAAAACCACAGTAGGACACAAGATGACTTTTCGCGAGTGGTTTTACAAACTTGTTCATTGACCATGGAAAACATGAGTTGAATACTAGCGGAGAAGATAAACAGTAGAATCCTGGGAATTTAGTGATGCGCAGCGTCGACGAAAAGTAATGTCAATAATTCAATCTGTAAAATAAATACAATGTCGTAAGAAAGATGTCCAGAATAATGAGAAGAAAATATATCAGCTGAAGATAAATTATTTTTCTTTCCAACTAGGAATACAGTCACACAGTATGAAATTTCCTCCACTATTTGAAGTATTCAGTTGATAGATGGTTGCTCTGTCGGATGTCTGCGACTCTAAGGAAGAAGAAAAGATAAAATTGTACACTGCACAAACAAATTTTTATCTTCAAGGAGAACTGGGATCGCAAAATCTATTGGGGAAAAAACTGAATTCTGTAAAGATTTTATGAAAAAGAAAGCAAAAGAAACGCAAGTACGAAAACTATTAAGAAAGTAAAGTCTGATATCTTGGAAGAGAAATTAAGAAGAATATATGTAAATGCATATATATATATATATATATATATATATATATATATATATATATATTATATATATATATATATATATATATATATATATATGTATGTATATATATATATGTATGTATATATATATATATATTATATATATATATATATATATATATAATATATATATATATGTATGTATGTATGTATGTTTCAATGTATGAATGTATGTATGTATGTATGTATGTATGTATGTATGCATATGTATATATATATATATATATATATATATATATATTTACTTAAATTTTCCTCAAATGAGGCTTTTACATGCCGAAGACTACTTGGTGTAATTGATAATTATTCCAAATTAATTAATTTCACCCTTCATTATTACGGATAACCATATTTTATCTCAGTAGATGACTACAGCATCTTGTTTTGGCTACACGCGGGTGGGAAGGGGCTGTTGACACAATCGTTTCATTCACAAATTTGAATTCGGTGATACTAGTTGAGGATTCTAGCTCGCTCTGATACTGAGTTGAGTTGGTACCTCCTAGTATCTCAAAATTCAATATATAATCATTTATGATTATAGTATTCCACGCTGAAGAGAAAAGAAGTTTCGGTAAGATAGAATTATTTAATATTTAATATTTTATTCTTATGCTTTCCTAAAACTTGATTTCGAACGTACGTCCGTGGATAACTTTAAAAATGTTTGATAGATTGCGGTTAATTCATTCTCTCTTACCTGTTTGTGTCAGCCTTCCAATTGCTGTTTTTACTGAGATCTCCCTTTTTAGTAGAAGAAATAGCTATAACCCTTTGACTGCTATTTCTAAATTCGGTATGTGGTAAGGCAATTCGTTGCTGAACCCTTATTGCTTAGTATTACTTAAATTTTCCTCAAATGAGGCTTTTACATGCCGAAGACTACTTGGTGTAATTGATAATTATTCCAAATTAATTAATTTCACCCTTCATTATTACGGATAACCATATTTTATCTCAGTAGATGACTACAGCATCTTGTTTTGGCTACACGCGGGTGGGAAGGGGCTGTTGACACAATCGTTTCATTCACAAATTTGAATTCGGTGATACTAGTTGAGGATTCTAGCTCGCTCTGATACTGAGTTGAGTTGGTACCTCCTAGTATCTCAAAATTCAATATATAATCATTTATGATTATAGTATTCCACGCTGAAGAGAAAAGAAGTTTCGGTAAGATAGAATTATTTAATATTTAATATTTTAATTCTTATGCTTTCCTAAAACTTGATTTCGAAACGTACGTCCGTGGATAACTTTAAAAATGTTTGATAGATTGCGGTTAATTCATTCTCTCTTACCTGTTTGTGTCAGCCTTCCAATTGCTGTTTTTACTGAGATCTCCCTTTTTAGTAGAAGAAATAGCTATAACCCTTTGACTGCTATTTCTAAATTCGGTATGTGGTAAGGCAATTCGTTGCTGAACCCTTATTGCTTAGTATTACTTAAATTTTCCTCAAATGAGGCTTTTACATGCCGAAGACTACTTGGTGTAATTGATAATTATTCCAAATTAATTAATTTCACCCTTCATTATTACGGATAACCATATTTTATCTCAGTAGATGACTACAGCATCTTGTTTTGGCTACACGCGGGTGGGAAGGGGCTGTTGACACAATCGTTTCATTCACAAATTTGAATTCGGTGATACTAGTTGAGGATTCTAGCTCGCTCTGATACTGAGTTGAGTTGGTACCTCCTAGTATCTCAAAATTCAATATATAATCATTTATGATTATAGTATTCCACGCTGAAGAGAAAAGAAGTTTCGGTAAGATAGAATTATTTAATATTTAATATTTTAATTCTTATGCTTTCCTAAAACTTGATTTCGAAACGTACGTCCGTGGATAACTTTAAAAATGTTTGATAGATGCGGTTAATTCATTCTCTCTTACCTGTTTGTGTCAGCCTTCCAATTGCTGTTTTTACTGAGATCTCCCTTTTTAGTAGAAGAAATAGCTATAACCCTTTGACTGCTATTTCTAAATTCGGTATGTGGTAAGGCAATTCGTTGCTGAACCCTTATTGCTTAGTATTACTTAAATTTTCCTCAAATGAGGCTTTTACATGCCGAAGACTACTTGGTGTAATTGATAATTATTCCAAATTAATTAATTTCACCCTTCATTATTACGGATAACCATATTTTATCTCAGTAGATGACTACAGCATCTTGTTTTGGCTACACGCGGGTGGGAAGGGGCTGTTGACACAATCGTTTCATTCACAAATTTGAATTCGGTGATACTAGTTGAGGATTCTAGCTCGCTCTGATACTGAGTTGAGTTGGTACTCCTAGTATCTCAAAATTCAATATATAATCATTTATGATTATAGTATTCCACGCTGAAGAGAAAAGAAGTTTCGGTAAGATAGAATTATTTAATATTTAATATTTTAATTCTTATGCTTTCCTAAAACTTGATTTCGAAACGTACGTCCGTGGATAACTTTAAAAATGTTTGATAGATTGCGGTTAATTCATTCTCTCTTACCTGTTTGTGTCAGCCTTCCAATTGCTGTTTTTACTGAGATCTCCCTTTTTAGTAGAAGAAATAGCTATAACCCTTTGACTGCTATTTCTAAATTCGGTATGTGGTAAGGCAATTCGTTGCTGAACCCTTATTGCTTAGTATATATATATATATATATATATACGTATGTGTATATATATAGAGAGAGACAGATAGAGAGAGAGAGAGATGTAAAAGTGTGTGGATATATATATATACAAATATGAAGGTGTGTATATATGTATAAACATATGCATATATGTGCATATGTATGTATGTCAAACAACAATAATGATATCCAAATATTCAGTTCCTACAGTTGCTTCAATAATTCTAACGCATCATTACACTTAATACAACTAAATAATTAAATAATTACATAATTATGTATAACATAATAAATCATATTTCCAATAAGTTTTAGAAACGCAACGGTCCTTGTAAATAGGGAAGAATAAACAAAAATCAAGGGACAAGAGAATAAGCAAACAAAGAAAAGTAACCTGCGTAGTTCCAAATTCAGAATTATAATGGCTGGCCCCAAATGCAGACCTAAACAAACTAAAGCACCCGTAAATAATGAACAGTATGTTAATGAACCAGTATGTCCACTAATAAGTACAAATGAACAGTATGTTAATGAACCAGTATGTCCACTAATAAGTACAAATGAATTTTCTAAATATAAAGATAATATAAGAAGGCTTCCAGATATTTCCAAAGGTAATAGTATTATGTATGTTAATAGTAAACAAGACTATTAGTTATAATAGAATTAAAACCCTAAATAAATTTAGACAAATAGCAAACCATGAAAAATGTAAACATCTGTTTTATCTTCAATATATATTTTTTCACTCGTATTATAATACGAGTGAAAATGTATACGTGAAAGAAGAGAGAGAAGGGGGAGTCTTATGATAGAAGTAACAGAAAGCAGAACATTGTCTGATATAATCCTCTATTCATCGTACAAATCAAAACATACTTACCGAAAAGTAAGTTGTACAGAATTCTCAAAAACAACTTTGCTTCTCAATATAAATACCCCTAGCTTTTTAGCTCGTCTACTTTAAATCTATCTGAATCTACTACCACAACTTTCTTGGCTAGTATAGCGACCTTTAATAGTCATAAACTTAACAGGGATAGTAACTATTGTAAAGTAACATATCAAGCTCAGCTTGAGTTGCTAAAACATTAAATAAATGTAATATGACAGCCTTAGATTCGAAAAAAAATGTAATATAGCAGGGCTGAGATAACTATTGTGAATGAATCATCGATAATAGAAAATTTAAAACACCATTGTAATAATTACTCGCTCTCTAATTACAATAGAAGTAACACTAATATTGATTTAAAATTTTGTCACAAAACCAGCAAGTTCAGGAGAGGGGATAAGTCGATAACATCGAGCCCGAGTACTCAACAGGTACTTATTTTATCGGTCCCGAAAAGGATGAAAGACAAAGTCGATATCGGCGGAATTTGAACTCAGAACGAGAAGACGAATGAAATGTTGCTAAGCATTTCGCCCGGTGTGCTAATGACTCTGCCAGCTCGCCGCCTTAGAAAATGTAAATAATAATTCTCCTACAAGTCTAAAACCTATTCAAGTCTTGGAACCACATAACAGCTTCATAAACAATAAAAAAAATAAATTATAGCTGTAACTGTAGGACTGCAGATAATTGCCCCTTGGAAGTAAAATGTCAGCGAATAAACCACCTTTTATAAGTGTACATTAAAAATACATAATGCATGTAAATATTGCATAGGGATTGCAACAGTATTTTAATGAACGTTATTATACGTACCGATACTCATACTCAAGCACTAAACTTAAGAATTCGACCCCTCTTGTGGATTGTATGTATTTCTTTTAGAACGAAAAATAATAGATTATATTCTGGTATGGTCTACATCAAATTCAGCCAAAGTACACTGAAATAGAAAAGTCTATCACTCATGTACACATGAAACACTTGAGATCTTAATTTATTAAAGACAATGAGTGAACTTGTAATTTAATGCAGGCATAAAGGTAATAAATATAATTAATATTGGATTCGAATTTGGCCACAAGACCAGTAAGTTCGGTGCAGGGAATAAGTCGATTACATTGACCCCACTGTTCAACTGGTATTTATTTTATCGATCACAAAATGATGAAAAGCAAAGTCCTACTCGGTGGAATTTGAACTCAGAACGTAAAGACGAACGAAATGCCGCTAAGCATTTTATCCGGCAGGGTAACGATTCTGCAATTTCGCCGCCTTTAATATGCTAAATATTGAACAATATAAAAATAATCATAATAACATACGCGATGGTATCGATTAATATCTATATAATTTAGATTGATTTGTATCCATATGTCATAGGCATGTACGAATTTCTCTATAAATCTGCACAAAAGTAGCAATAATGTCAGTAATATGCTAGGACAACGTTAAAATACGACTTACAAGTCTCATCCCCCTATCCTCACCTACGCGTAACGTTTTCTTTTTTTGCTATTGATTAATGTAATGTAATTAACTTATACTCTTTAACTCATGTCATCTGCTAATTATTTGCAAACCAAACATCCATATTGTAGCAAGTGTGTTGAGCTTTATCTAAAATTCACTTGATATGGATGACATTTACATTTTTAATAGAATCTACGACCAACGATTCCATATTGCTACGACTCAATAGTGCTACATTCGCTTTGCCCATCATTCAACTAATTACTTAATCAATTATTCAGCTAGCTTTGATTATGCAACAATTCTAAATTTTATTATCTACTTGACTGTTCATATGTTAACTGTTAATTAGTATCAATCATGTTTATCTTAGGATTTCTTAATCTTTCCTAGTATTTACAACTATGCTTTTGAACTTTGCATTCACAACTTCGTTTTATGACAACGATTGGTCTCATATTCCCTCATGTTATTTTATCAAGTTTCATTACATGTCTATCATGTGAGTTATTGCTGATTGTCTATAAGATATATATACTGGGTATACTCTTGAGTTATGATCTATTTTACATTCTCTATTCTATGTTAACTTAGTTAACTGGGGACACTCTGTCGGTTATGTCGACGAGGGTTCCAGTTGAGTCAATCAACGGAACAGCCTGCTCGTAAATCTAACGTGCAAGCGGTCGAGCACTCCGCAGGCAAACCTTTAACATAGTTCTCAGGGAGATTCAGCAGGACACAGAGTGTGACAAGGCTGGTCCCCTTTGAATTACTGGTACAACTCACTTTTGCCAGCTGAGTGAACTCCAGTAATGTGTAATAAAGTGTCTTGCTCAAGGACACAACATGCCGCCAGGAATCGAACTCACGACCGCGAACTAATACCCTAATCACTAAGCCACGCGCCTCCACTGTTCTATGTGCAACTTGATTATGATCTACCACAGTATTTATAATCGTAATTAGACATGATGACAACACTGGTTCTAAACCCATGCGTATAAAAATGTGTTTGTAAATATATATTTGATGGTTTATAAAAGTGTGAAAACATAATTGTGCTCTCGTTTATATTCCATTGGCGAATTTATTTCTGTGTATATACGTGTCCGTCTATTGTCTTTCCAATATGTAAATATATTTCTTTATTGGTGTACGCTTCAATGTGTGAACATGTAAGAATATGTCTATGTATGAGTGCAAGAGAATGGGATGAGCAAATCCTTTTATTTCATTGATTTACAATTTCTTCATTGAACATCAATTTCGTGAGCTGGATTATAATCTATCTGATAGCCTCACTCACAGTTGAGTTTAATAAAGTAAACACCAGTGTTAGCGCCCAAATGAAATTATATATGTATATGTGTGTGTGTGTAAATATATGTATATAAATTGAAAATATGTGGAAAACATAAAAAGTGGAAGAGAAATGACTTCGTTTCACATAGTTTAATATCTTTTATAAAGAAATTTATATATAAATATATTTATCAAGTCTTGTACTTATCTTATCGGCCTCTCTTTTGCCGAACTGCTAATTTACAGGGACGTAAATAAATCCAACACCGGTTGTGAAGCGATGGTGAGGGACAGATACGGAAACAAAGACACACACGCACATACTCACGTACATATATATGTATAAGTATATATACACTCGATGAGCGTCTTTCAGTTTCCGCCTACCATTTCCACTCACAAGTCTCTAGTCGATCCGAGGCTATAGTAGAAAATACTAGCCGAAGGCTCCACATACAGTGGAACCTAACCCGGAGCCATGTGGTTGGGAAGCAAACTTCTTACCACACAGCCACGCCAGCGAGCGACATTCTTTATTCAAAGCCACTACAATTGTTTCGACGCATATTCGCCCCTGTAGTTCATAGGTGAGATGTTGTGAAGTCAATTATTTTACATCATAGTTGTAGAATGCGCTTCCTAGGGTGACTATTTAAACAAGTTCTTCGAAATATCTTCTCGTCATGTCACTCAGTTTCACAATGTATACCTAAATTGAGGTGGCATTTTACCAGTTTATCTGCGGAACTAATTGTAGATTCAATAAGAGACAATTTAACTACCTGAAAATCCTACCAACATATCAACGCCTAGAACTTTTAAGGAGGAATTGTATAAAATCATAAAAATTATAAAATCCAAGAAGACATCAACTACCAACAAAAAGAAGACAACAACGCCAGTAAAAATTGAGAAAACCACTGGAGGAATTCCAAAGAGCATCAGGCATATTAGTACCTATTTCTTTACTACCCACAAGGAGCTAAACACAGAGGGGACAAACAAGGACAGACAAATGGGTTAAGTCGATTACATCGACCCCAGCGCGTAACTGGAACTTATTTAATCGACCCCGAAGGATGAAAGGCAAAGTCGACCTCGGCGGAATTTGAACTCAGAACGCAGCGACAGACGAAATACCGCTAAGCATTTCTCCTGGCGTGCTAACGATTCTGCCAGCTCGACGCCTTAGGCATATTAGTACCGGCGGATAAAACTGGTAAGTCATACATTGTTAAAATAACACTATTTTTTACAAAACTAATCATGAAAGAACTAGAGATGCATTAACTGGTGTAAATAAGAGCTTTGAAATATTTACACAACATGGAATAGAAGATAGAACCGAGCCATATGCCCCCTCAAAAAAAATTAGAATTAACTAAACTTTGTATAATACTAACTTTGATAATAACCCTACAGATAGACAAGTGTGCCCCTCTAAATTGGATATTGGTAGGATTAGTAAAAGTATTATTGACAGAATACTTCCAAATTTTAGATCGAAGATTAAACTCTCTCTATGGTCTGTTGGATGGTTCAAAAGACTGAATTGGATGAAAAGTAGCAAATTTACACAACTCGACATATCAAATTATTATTCTACTGTTAGTCTGGTTCTTCTGAACAAGGCTTTAATTTTTGCCATGCGCAATTCTGATTTTTCTAGGTCAGAGTTAGATATTATACTAGCTGCACATGGTATTCTGATAGATTTTGATAATAAACTAGGGACGAGATCGGATAGAATAGACTCTTTCGATATTACAATGGGATCTAGTGACTCAGCGAAAGTCACTGAGCTTGTCAGAATATATATCCTATTCCAGATCTGGTCCTGGTTTTCACGGATGGGGAATAACCTGTATAGGGTCGACACATTCTTCATAACTTATAGGTTTAATAAGGTAGAAATGGAGAGATACAAGAAACGACTATTTAAATTCTTCAAAAATTTTGGACAATCCGTTAATACAGAAAATAATTACCGTGAAGTAAATTTTCTCGATCTAACATTTAATTTGGATGCAAGATCATTCGAACTACACCATAAGCCAAACGAAAACCTGAGATATATAAATGTAAAATCTAATCACCCACCCTCTATTATGAACGGACTTGTAAGAAACATATCTAATCGAATACCCAAACTTTTGGCTAAGGAAAGAAGTTAAATAACACACATGGACACTATTGCAGTGCAGCATTGGCTAGGGTTGCTTATACAGAGAAAAGGAAATATTTGCTTAATAATAATCTAATTAATCTACAGAGCCACAATAGTAATAGAACTAAACCTTACCTTAATAGATAAAATTGTAAGCACGCAATAAAGGGCGGTGGTCATGTCAGACTAATTAAGAGTGAAAATTGACACATTAAATAAAATTAGAAGTGAAAACAGTATTAGTCTAAATATTAGGTAGAACGTAACTCCTTGGGCAATGACCCTTCCACAATTTATATTAGTAGTCACAGACCGAACAAAAAGTATAAAATATTTAATGTTTTGTGGCATAATCCAATCTTCGGATCACGAATATCATCCGGGATTACCAGATAATTGTTGCCTTAGGTAAGTATTTTCTAAAATCTAACAAATACCACAAGATTTGTAAGACACACCGTGAAGTTATTGAATACTATTTTATATTATTATATAGGATGGGATTCTTTCAGTTTCCACCATATCCAGTCAGAAGAATATTTTCCAACGTACCACGCTGTAGCACTAAACAAGAAACTTTGTATAGCTCTGTCTGTAAAATTGCGTGGGGAGTGAACGCAATATAATCTGTATGTTTCGGGGAAGTGTGAGAAGGTTATGTCGGTTTCAGTTGAAGAGAGTGTGTGAGAGGTCGGATCTAGTTGTACTCCTGTTGGAATATCGCAGATTCTGGCAGTATAGTTCTCGTATAATACATGCGCTTGGCAGCTTAATTTTTATATTTTCGTTGAAAGCATGGAGTTGAAAGTTTTGCTGATTTCAATAGTAGTAACAGTGCATGTAGAAGTGTTTTTAAGTTTCACTACGTTTTATGTTAGAGTTGTGCGCAGTTTAGTGGTTGTGTGTTATGGACTAAATCTCGAGAGAGTCATGTCTGGATTTCCGGAGTATTTGAGAGTATGCAGTGGAGTAATGTTTCTGTATGATGCCACTTGCATTTTCTTTTTAAGCTATGGAATTGTTAAAAGTTTTCACGGCTTCTGATAATTTCCCATGTTTTAGGAATTCGACAGTTCCGCTAGTGGATATTTGTAGAGTACTTGGGTTCCTGAAGGCTCTATGTGTTTTAGTCCTGATGTATACATGATATCCCACCTTCTCATTTCCTTTATAAAGGGACCTCAGGCTTATTGTTATTTGATCAACAAACACTGAAATGTAAGTGTGACATGGTTACAATATCAATTAGTTCCATTCATTTCACTACTACAACTAATCAGATAAGTTATTAGTTCCACCATCATATCATGCTATTCTCATTATTTTACAAACTATGCCAGACCACTTAAATTGGGTTGGAGGAGGTTAATAAGTCCAGGCAAAATCAATTTTATTTTCGCTTGGGAAATTAACAGGTCTCTGTCTGGGTTAGTGATATTTTCGTTCTATCATTTGCCACAGTTAACTGAAGGTATTAGAATACACAATTACATACATATCCAATTAAAGGATTATAATTTTTAAAATATAATTTGACTACAGATAACATAATTACAGTGCCGTATAGCTAATATAATTTTGATAACTTCATAATTTGATTTTAAAACTAAGTTTCTATAAAATTTCCATTTTGCTTTGAGCATATTTCTCAGGGAAAAAACCGCAATGGATGTCAAAATCGTGCTCTTTCGTCGATTGTTTCAAAAATAGAAAAATTATTTAGAAAAATACTAGATTCATGGTATATATAAATATGTGGTCAGTTTTATATTTGAGAGATCTTTTGAAAAATGATATCAGCCCGGAACAAAGAGAATTATCCTTTCGTGCTTTCCGCCAGTAATTGCTACATCGAAATATAATATCGACACATCTTACTCTATACAGTACTTTGTTTCTCATCGATTTCAAATAAGCCATTATCAAATGGATCAATAACTAAAGAATTCAGTTCAGTTTAACTCCAAGCCAACAAAATATAGATCGGTTTTTAACTTATTGACTACAATCCCAAATTGTGTGTGTGTGCGTTAGCATGCTGGGCAAAGCGCTTAGCGACATTTCATTCGTCTTTACGTTCTGAGTTCAAATTCCACCAGGGTTAAATTTGCCTTTCATCCTTCCTGGGTCGATAAAATAAATACCAGTTGAACATTGGGGTCTATGTAATCGACATAACCCCTTCTCCGAAATTGCTGGCCCTTTGTCATTGTGCCAAACATTGAAATCATTATTACTGCTCTATCATATTTTATCAAGGCCTAGATCTAAGACCGAAGTAGTTTTCTTATAATAATTATCTAACGTACCTTCGTTGTTGAATTCTTTAAGTAAATCGTGTGTCTCGACAACCGATGTATACTCATTTTTACCAATTTCTTGCAGTTAGTATAACACTGTAGAAATCTATATGGATTTCCGAAATCATCTCCCCAGCTTTTTGAGACTTTACATAACTGCATGAATAAAATCACCTGATGCAGCTAATTCAATGTATTTTAACGAAAAGCTAACTATGCATGTCACACGTTTGCATATTATTCCATTATAAAGTTCAAGGGTTTCTGCCAGGAAAAAATCAATTTAACTTAAGCAATTACTGACAAATATTGTCTTTAATAAAGAATAAGCAATGCAGTTTAGCAACTGATTCATAAGCAAAACAACTTACAAAATTGTTATCGCGACGTCACCTTCCAGGCTGCAGAGAGAATACGAATATTATTTTATTTTGAAGTAAAAAAAAGTGTGATTTAAACAGGTTAAATTCTATGAATATTAGATAAGCTCATTTACAAAATTATTTTAGTAATAATGTTTTTTAACACTCCAGGTGCAAAATGTCGCAGCTTCTCATACTATAAACATACATTTTGTCACCACGGTAATTGACAAAGGAGTTCAATATAGGGTTGTTTCAACGATGAGAAAAACAAACAAATGTAATTATAGATATAACTTTATCCATTTATTCTTTTTAAATTCAATACAATAATCATTCTATTGCGAAACTCTAATGGATAAATTCCAATAACTTAACCACAGTTTGACATATGACACAGGGACCACTTGCAAGATATCCTTGGCTGAGAAGGTATTACTATTATACAAGATATACGGTCCAAATGCTTTTAATGGATCTGATTGTGCCAAAGAAAGCAAATGCTTGGGCGAAACCCAGTATTTTACTTCTGCGTCTTATCCCAGAGTTTTTGCTGTTGTTGTTGTAGTTTTTTTTCTTTTGTTAGCATTAAGAATGGCGAATTCCCTGAACTTAGATTCAACACCTTAATTGATATGAAACAACATATCTTTTATATTTTGTTTCAATCATCACAGTGCGGCCATGCTGGGACACCGCCTTCACGAAGTTTTAGTCGAATGAATCGACCTCAGGACATCTTTTAAGTCTGGTACTTATTCTATCGGTCTCTTTTGTCGAACCGCTAAATTACAGGGACGCAAAAAACAACACCGGTTGTCAAACGGTGGTGGAGGACAAACACAAATACAAAGATACACACACACACACACACACGCACACACACACACACACACACACACAGACGAACACTTTGGATAATGTAGTCTTAGATAAATAAGCCTGGCCAATTAGAGCTAACCCGGGGCTGAAAAAACAACATGATCAGCAATAAAAAATATATATTTGGAGCTCAATAACGAAAATGAGATTTATGAACGCCAAAGAATTGCAATGCCTTTATCATCATAACAGAGAATGTTCAATCTTATTCCATCAATAATAATAAAAAACACTACCATAAACACAATGAAAAAACCAACACAAATAGAAATACTTCAAATACGACTGACAAGACTTCCAATAACAATCCCGGTCACTAACATTAAATATATAACGAAAAATACCCAAAAGAAAAACCAGCACAAGACTAACACACAAACCTTAATTACGCTTCCACTGACGAAAAATAAAAGATATAAAACCAAGTATATAACAGATTATATAATGACATACAGAATCACACAGAGAAACGTTTGATAATTTCCAGACATAATTAAATAGAAATTGTGTTCCTTTGAGGTCCGACATTACATGAGAAAAAAATAACGTGTAACAAATGACCTTATATAAGAGAGAACGCGGGGGGGGAGGATCAATCTATTCTTCAGTGACGCGGTTTTTCTTTTATTTTCGCTCTTTCTAATTGTGATTTTGTGAGGTATTTTTGGCATATTATTTCATTTATTTATTTGTCATTTAATTATGTATTTATTTAGTTATTTAGCTATTGTTTAAGATATTGTTGTTTCCATTTTTTTTCTTCCATTTTGTTTTCTATTCGTTTACTTCTTTCACGAGAAAATTACTTCTATCTACATTATATTTCTGGTGAATGCCGTTTATATTTGTCTTCCCGCCATTACAGTGATCATTATTGTTGTTTTATTAATTGCCATTAATGAATCAATAGACTAAAAGAAAAGTCTTCGGCTTCCAGTGAGAGCATTACATGACCATCATTAACCAGTTCTTAAGATGTGAAAATGAATATATCATAAAATATGTTTACCGTTTATTTTTCCATATTTCCACAGATATTCATACGCAAGCACAACACATTACACCCCAACCATAATTTCATGTATGAATTTTCATGCGAAGCTATCTGTTAGAATGTGGAAGATATTTTCAAAATGATATAAAAGACAAACGGAATTTACTGTACGAGACTTGTAATCATCATCTTTTAACGTTTATAATTTTGTACTTTTGAATCATGATTACAGAAGTATTTTATGCTTTTATTAATATTTACCATTTTGATTATTTATTGCCCTAATGTTCTTATATTGCAATTAGAGGAACTATTTGACGCGGAGTAATCTGGGTAAGTGAATAGGTACTGCACTACAACAGATGATCATTGACTTGTATTCTGACCCGGTGTATAACGTCAGATAGGTCATAAATTAAATTCATTTCATTGCAAATGAGAACACACTAATTCATGAAATCAACTGCTGTAAATATTGGAAGTACTTCCTTCTTTCGTCAATATGAAAGTGTCAGGCTCAAGTCTAAGTAAGAAAATATTGTAGCAGTGTACGAAAGGAAGGGAAAAGATTCAATGTCAGTTATTACTGAGAAGATGTTCGGTTGAAAACAAGAAGCAGGAACTTCCCAGTAATCATGGTTCCATATCCACGTCGAAACAATCTATTTCTACTTATATCACAAATTCAATTCAAAAAGGATGAATATCGAAACATCTGGTTTCTCGCTTCGGCACAAATGTGTGTCTTTGTATCAAGCTAATAATTTCTTATTTACGAAACAGGATTCCTGGTTTATACATAGGTAGACACGGTCCAAAATAACTACAATAAGCACCATAAAAATTAAGTTTTGATAAATACCATTAAAATAGTTTCGAATTGATGTACGAGATCTGATTGTATAGTTTCTACGTTCAGGTGAATCTGGAACCTTTACTTGAAATGAAATGACGTGACTCGGATTGCAATGTTAATTCTGAAAATGATACAAGAATAAACGTTAAGATACATTAAAATTTAGAAATGTAACAGCTGAGAGAATAATATTTCCTTCTAATAGTTATAAAGAGATAATGATAATGCTAGTAACATGATTTCTCAGTTAGGAACAAGATGCAACTTTGAGGCACAAGGGTTAGTCGATTACGTCAAC
>NW_021835690.1:137500-142500 GCF_006345805.1 Octopus sinensis
AGTAGTGTTTAGGTGACTCTCCTGCATATAATCACTGTCCTGTTCTTCTACTGTTATCAAAGAGTACTCATTTCTCATCACAAGTAATGATTTGATGCAAAAATGGTATTTTTCCAGTCGAGAAAGCAATAAGGAGCACACTTCAAGACGTCTGTTCTTTTGAATCTTGTTCAGCTGATGTGAAACAAGCCTATCCGTTTTCTTGACTCTTCCAATTTTTTACAAATTTTTATTAATTTAAATTTAAATTTAAAATGAGGAGAAGAAATTAGATATTAATTTAATTAACATCGATTTCACACCAGTGGTCTAGCATATAAAAAACTGAAGGTTCAGTAAAATTGTTTTATATACATATTAGAGGGAAACCACTATGTGGACACCCTTATGCTAGAAATAGATCCGCTATGGTCTTACCACTAAGAAATGTTCTCAAGAAAAATTTAGCAAAACACCCAAAACGTAATCGAGCAAGACCAAAAGAAAAGCAATAAAAATATGGATTATTCGCATGCATGTTTCACTATTAACATATTACGTAATTTTACTTACGTAAGATGTCTGTAGATCTTCGATGTGACCGTCCAAATGAATTTAATTTGCAGAACTGCATACTATGACGTCCGCATAAGGGTGTCCACATAGTGGTTTCCCTCTAATATGTATATAATACAATTTTACTGAAACTTCGGTTTTTTTATACGCTATTTCTCTGTGGATATATTACTAAATATCAAGATATTTTCTGAGTCTATGGTGTCTCTGGCTTCTAAATGCATAAAAGATTAATATAAAGATTAATATAATTCTATAAAGATTAATATAACGTTTCGCTTTTTTCCTGTTTTACGCTTTTTTCCTGTTTTTGGATTGCCAGTAGTGTATCCCTATATTCAGTTTATCTTTTAATTGAATTATACCAATATCTATATGGCATCCAACTGAAGTACGTTTAACACACCCCTTTCGAGGATTTCTTTTCCTCAGTTTGTTACTCTATATATGTGTGTGTGTGTGTGTGTGTGTGTGTATGTGTTTGTGTGTGTGTGTGTGTATGTGTGTGTGTGTGTGCGTGTGTGTGTGTGTGGAGGTGCAATGGCCCAGTGGTTAGGGCAGCGGACTCGCAGTTGTAGGATCGCGGTTTCGATTCCCAGACGGGTGTTGTGAGTGTTTATTGAGCGAAAACACCTAAATAAATTTCTTGGTGAAAAATACCCAACTTCTGATCAGACTGAATGAGTTACGAAATTCATTTCAAATACATTGTTCATATGTACGGAATTTTGTACACCGTTACACACGCCACCACTGTGTATATACAATATTATTATTATTATTGAAACAGCAACTAAAGGACGGCGTGCATATTTCCTTCCTCCGTGTTTTCCATTCAAATCAATCGGTGTTGATTTTGCCTTTCATAGTTTCCACTTATGAAGAAAGCCAGTTCAATAGTTATAACTCTTTTTCACCGAAGTGTTATATTTATTTTTTACCAGAGTCGAATGTTGCGTTGGCTATGTGATATTTATGTTTGCCATTGTCATATTGGTATGTTAAAACGTTTATTATTGAAGTACACTGTTTATCTTGTGGCAAACACAATAACATGTTGAACTGTAAGGAATTAAAAGAAAAAAAAGACAAAGAGAAGTATTACTGACTGTTTACACGAAGCTTCTATAATGAAAAGGCCTCGCAAAATACATAAGTCTCCTGATAGACATTGATCTTTCAGGTTTACAAACGAAAATACATATACAATAAAAGATAGCATGATTGCAGCATTCTGAATACACATCCTCTCTCTTTCTTTCTCTATCTCTATCTCTCTCTCTCTATCTATCTATCTATCTATCTATCTATCTATCTATCTATCTATCTATCTATCTATTTATCTATCTATCTATCTATTTATCTATCTATCTATCTATCTATCAATCGATCTATCTATCTGTCTATCTATCGATATCTCTGTCTCTCTCTCTCTCTCTTTCTCTCTCTTTTTTTGTCTCTTTCTCTCTCTCTCTCTATCTATCTATCTATCTCCATCTCTCTCTCTCTCTCTCTCTCTCTCCTCTTTCGTCAGTATGACACTGTGAAATATCTGATATTATTTCAATGTGTTATTGGTTCTTAGTATTGCACTTCACTTATTCATTCGTATCAATCTTGCAACTTTAACAAAGGCAGTTTTAAAAAGGTAACCGTCTACAGTCGCATCAACGAACTCTCTTTCACTCGCATAGAATACAAAAATTAAAGTATATTATGTACGTTCACACATTTCCCAACGACAGAGAAAATCGAAAAATCAGAATTTTAGCTACTTCAATAGATTTGGTTCTATTCAAAGTCATACGTTTCCTATTATTTTTTCGCAAAGAAAATTCTCCATTTAACATTTCGCAAGTGACACTGACACACATCATGAATTGATCATCACTTTAGCTGTAAAATATTTTAAGTCATCACATCTTTGCTACAAAATGGAACGTCAGTTGCAGAGAGGAGGGTTGCGATCTTGTCGGGGAAGAGAAAATGAATAGAAATGAAAGGATAAAAGTGGTTGAAAATATTCATACCGAGCATAGATCTTATGTTCTTCAGATACAGTTTCGTCCCGTGGTGAGCACTGTCGGTTATCCAACTTTCCTGGGGAAACTCAAATTTTTTCCATTTGGTAAAACTTTGAATTTCCTTGTCGCTAAGCTATATAAACTATATCTCTTGCATACACAGAATAAACTTAAATATTCTAAAACACCATCTTTACTGTATAAAGACATCTTCCTAAATGAGTTTGAACATAGTCCTTTATGCGTGTGGAAAAACTTCTGGGATACAAGAGATTAAATTTTACCTTTAGTTTCCATTTCAATCTGCCTACAAGAGCAACCTATGGATGCGAGACCTGGACACTAAAGAAAGCTGACCAGAAGAGAATTAATGCATTTGAGCTTTGGTGTTGGAGAAGACTTTTACGGATTCCATGGACAGCAAGGCTCACCAATGGAGAGGTTCTTAAGCAGATCAGGCCGAAACTGTCGCTAGAAGCTAGGATCACCAAGCATAGATTGGCATATTTCGGTCATATTATGTGGAGAAAATCCCTGGAGAAGGACATCATGCTCGGAAAGGTCAGTGGCAAGAGAGGAAGAGGCCGACCAAGAACCCGCTGGCTTGACACCATCAAGAGTGATACCGGAATGGACATGGCCAATCTGAAAGAAGCGACCCAGGATAGAACTGACTGGAGGACACTGATCCATCGAGTAACCGAGAGTTGACTTCGACTGAGCGGATAGATAGATACGACTGTCATATTAACTGTATGATTGTTTCAACTTTCATTTTAAACGAAAGCTTTCCCCATCGGATAGGTAGATTTTGGTATCGAGCCATTGGAAAGATAAGTTCTTTTAACGAGAAAATTATCCGCATACTTTCTGTTCGTGATTGAAAAACCATTTAAGAAAATACTTGTTAGTCATCGTTTCTTGAAAGTTGTGGGCTTTACAACTCTTCTTATTCCCAACTCTGTTTTGGAAATTTTCTGTAGAACCACGAAATTAATGTTAGTGGTCAGAGAGATAGATGGATAGACAGACAGATAGACACGCAGACACACAGACAGGCAGACAGACAGATAGATAGATAGATAGATAGATAGATAGATAGATAGATAGATAGATAGATAGATAGATAGATAGATAGATAGATAGACAGATAGATAGATAGATAGATAGATAGATAGATAGATAGATAGATAGATAGATAGATAGATAGATAGATAGATAGACAGACAGACAGACAGACAGACAGACATATAGATAGAAAGATAGATAGATAGATAGATAGATATAGATAGATAGATAGATAGATAGATAGATAGATAGATAGATAGATAATCCAAATAATGAGATTTGTATGTTTGTATTTACTTGGTTGTATCGTCCGTTAAAGTATTTATGCTGTTTTTCAATTGTAATTGATGCATGAGTGAATGGTTATGCTCATAACACATAAACATTTGAATTAATTTTTACAATCCAGCCGTCCTTGCACACGGAATTTCGCCTTTTTCTAAAGCCAAGACCCTGAAGTGACTTTATATGTAATGGAACTGTGATTATGTATATCAGAAAAAATATGTATATAAGTCGAAACAATTTGTTGACCTTTTGTGGTTTATGTTATATAATATAATGTGATATCATATTGATAGTATTTAATGTAATATTGTAAATATAAATAAATTTTTGGGATTGCTAATAGTGTATCTCTATATTCAGTTTATCTTTTAATTGAATTATACCAATATCTATATGGCATCAAACTGACGTACTAGTGAATTGTATGTTTAACACAAACCCCTTTCAAGGATTTCTTTTCCTCAGTTTGTTACTCTATGTGTGTGTGTGTTTGTGTGTGTGTGCGGAGGTGCAATGGCCCAGTGGTTAGGGCAGCGGACTCGCCGTTGTAGGATTGCAGTTTCGATTCCCAGACTGGACGTTGTGAGTGTTTATTGAGCGAAAACACCTAAAAAGCCCCATGAGGCTCCGACAGGGGGTGGTGGCGATCCCTGCTGTACTCTTTCGCCACAACTTTCTCTCACTCTTTCTTCTGTTGGCCTTCTCGCTTAGCAAGCGGGGTGGCATCTTTTGAAGGCTAAAACAATGCGAAGCGCATTGTGACCAGCGATGTGTAACAACATCTGATAGCCTAGTCGGTCGTGAGATAATCGGGTCAGACTAAGTCGAGTTTATGCTCCTACGCTACGATATCAACAACTGAAAGTCCGCCCCAGCTTCGTAGGCTGTCTGCTAACGATACTACCTTGGTAGATGAATTGTGCTGTTGCTGTTGCTGTTGAGCGAAGTGGTCTTCGTCCCAGAGCTCGCAAGATGGGAGAAGTCCGAAACGTTGTCCTTTGCTATTCGTAAGACCCGCAGAAGAGAAAGCAGGTCAACCCCCGACACCGAGAGCATCGACGGATG
>NW_021835690.1:147500-150000 GCF_006345805.1 Octopus sinensis
ATTGTCGTACGCCGAAGACAGGCAAATACCTAGAAGCTGCAGTCCGTGCGTATCACTTAGGTTTACGAGAGAGTGATGACCTCCCTTTGCAAATACCATAAGGGCACAGAAAGTGTGCCTAAAGCCAGCTGGAGACGATGATCTCCTGGGGCTAAAAGCTACAGTAACACCCACCCCTAGTGGTTAGCCATATTGAGATGGCTAGTATACTTTACGTTGATTTAAAATAGAAAAACTAAAAACTATTAATGCTTTCTACTATTGGCACAAGGCCTGAAATTTGGGGGTGAGGGGGTAAGTCGATTATTAGTCATTCAACTAGTCGTTCAAGTCAACGCTAGAATAAAGATGACCATCTTTGGTTTCAAGGCGAAAGGTGTTCTTCCATCAGGATAATGCTCGGCCACATACAACGAGGAGGAAATTGCAAAGGTTGGCGCAGTTTGAATGGGAAATGATGCCCCACCACCATATTCATACAAATGTCTAGTTCTTTAAAAATGCATCAGATGTCTCTTGTAACAATATAAACTATGAGACCAGGCATGCTTCTGACTCCACACAAATAGCTCTAACGACTGTTTGAATATCTACCAAGAGTATTTCATTTCAGGGAATATAATCTTAAATCATTTTAGAACAGCACGGAATTTTGTCAGTGAACAGGTCGGTGTCTCAAAGCGACGAAAATATTTTGACAAATTAAATTTAAATGTTGAAGTGAATCTAACGGTTTTTGTGTGTTTCTTAAATGGCTTATAAAGACCTTCCACGCTGCAATTGTTTTCGTTTCAGCATACGATCTCAGATCAGGTCACTTGCTGTGCAAGTACATCTGCGTAATATACACATACACACACAAACACGCACACACACACACACACACACACACACACACATACACACACACACACACATACACACACACACACATATATATATATATATATATATATACACACACACATATATATATATACAAACAATGATGCAGCACGGAATTTTGTCAGTGAACAGGTTGTGGTCTCAAAGCAACGAAAATATTTTGACAAATTAAATTTAAATGTTGAAGTGAATCTAACGGTTTTGTGCGTTTCTTGAATGGCTTATAAACACCTTCCACGCTGCAATTGTTTTAGAACAAATATCGATATTATTTACAACGGCTGTTTATGTTGTGTTGTTATTCTTGAAATTACAGCTGGGACTGACAAAGACTTCATTGCTTAATGTCTTTCATTCTTTAAGATTTGGCTGTTATTTTTAGCAGATTAAGCAATCGTGTGTCATTGCTAATTTAAAAACTGAAGACAGGACTTGGTAATGTCACCTGGCAAGGAATTGATACAAGGTTCGAGTCACGTCGGTGGGACAGTTGCTCCTTCATTGTCCAGGACCATTTTATAAATTATTTGCAAATATGCCTATCCTAATGCTTAGCTATTAGTATACGAGGGGGTACCCAAAAGTAACCGGAAACGTTCTTTGTGGGACAAGCCCGTTGTAGTTCGCACTTCCACCGCTAGAAGCCACTTGATGCGACCCTCCGGCATCAGTATACCGACCGGCGTTATCTATTGAGGTCATACTGCCATGGGGTGCGTCTTTGTTTTGCGGTGCTTCTCCTCTGTTCGTCGATTTTTGCGATGGCTGAAAACAAAGGAACGGCGTGCTTCCGTGAAATTCCGTTTTCTACCGGGAGAAACGACGACCGAAACAGCTGTCACGCTTCAAAAAGCTTACAAGGACGCTGCCATGAGCAAACGCAAGTTTGCGGGTGGTTCCCACACTTTAGGAATGGTCACTTGTCGCTTGAAGACCAACCTCGTTCAGGATGATCGTCGACATCCCGAACGAGTGAAAACATCATGAAAATTCATGAACTAATCTTGGAGGACCGTCACTGAACAATTGACGAACTTGTTGATATGACTGGTATGTCTTGGAACTTCTGCCAATGAATTTTGAACGAGGAATTGCGAATGAAAAGAGTTGCAGTAAAAATGTATTCGTCGCTTACTGACGGAAGATCAAAAGCAGTCACGATTGAATGCATGTCGTGAACTGAAAGAACAGTTGGAAGATGATCCAGACCTTTTTTGCGAAGGTCATCGCTGGTGAAGAAATCTGGTGTTACGGAAATTGCAGATGTGGAAGAGGCGAGGAAAACAAGCGACGGAGGAGTTAAAAGGCATCACTTTGCAAGAGTTCCAGCACGGCTTCGAACAATGGAAAACGCGTCTGAACCGATGCATTGCTTCGAATGGAGAATACTTTGAAGGCGATAAAAGTGTAACCATGTACAAAATTAAGTGAATAAAATAGCAAATTCCAAAATTCGGGTTTCTTTTGGGTCCCACCTCGTTTAGATCTCATCATTTCACTGCGTATATAACTAAAGATTTCGTTCTCAAAGAACCAGAGTACTTTGCTGGAGCTAGCTTCCTCCGGGTAGGAAAATCACTGTTGGCAACACATTGGCAACGCAGTGGGTATAGCC